>NW_028147956.1:103205-118258 GCF_008360975.1 Lichenostomus cassidix
AAAAAACCTCTTACGTGTACCACAGGGACTTTATCTCCATCCACTGTGCGCAAAGGTTCGGACTCGGCAGGACCGGCTCGACTGATAGAACCCCTTGTGTTAACCATCCAGGTGGCCTTTGCTAAGTTCAGTTCCCAATTTTTGAAGGTTCCCCCGCCAAGTGCCTTCAAAGTTGTCTTAAGTAGTCCGTTGCACCGTTCAACTTTCCCAGCAGCTGGTGCATGATAGGGGATGTGGTATATCCATTCAATTCCGTGTTCTCTAGCCCAGGTGCTTATGAGGCCATTCTTGAAATGGGTTCCATTGTCAGACTCGATTCTCTCAGGGGTACCATGTCTCCACAGGACTTGCTTTTCCAGACCCAAGATGGTGTTCCGGGCAGTAGCATGAGGCACAGGGTAGGTCTCTAACCATCCTGTGGTTGCTTCCACCATTGTTAACACGTAGCGCTTTCCTTGGCGGGTTTGGGGAAGTGTGATGTAGTCAACTTGCCATACTTCCCCATACCTGTACTTTGACCATCGTCCACCATACCACAGAGGCTTCACCTGCTTGGCTTGTTTGATTGCAGTGCAAGTCTCACAGCTGTGGATGATCTGTGAGATGTTGTCCATGGTCAAGTCCACCCCTCGGTCACGAGCCCACCTGTATGTTGCATCTCTCCCTTGATGACCAGAGGCATCATGGGCCCAACGAGCTAGAAATAATTCTCCTTTGTGCTGCCAGTCCAGATCCACCTGTGACACTTCCACCTTGGCAGCTCGGTCCACCTGCTCGTTGTTACGATGCTCTTCATTAGCCCGACTCTTAGGTACATGTGCATCCACGTGTCGAACTTTCACGGTCAGCTTTTCTGCCCGGGCGGCGATGTCCTGCCAAATCTCAGCGGCCCCGATGGGTTTTCCTCTGCGCTGCCAGTTAGCCTTTCTCCAGCGATCTAACCATCCCCATAGCGCGTTGCCTACCATCCAGGAGTCAGTGTAGAGATAGAGCCTTGGCCATTTCTCTCGTTCGGCAATATCCAAAGCCAGTTGGATGGCTTTAAGCTCTGCGATCTGACTCGATCCACCTTGTCCCTCGGTAGCCTGTACAGCTTGTCGTGTGCGGCTCCACACTGCAGCTTTCCATTTCCGATCTGAGCCTACAATTCGGCAGGAACCATCGGCGAAGAGGGCATAGCGTCTTTCACTCTCCGGCAGCTCGTTATACGGGGGTGCTTCCTCGGCACGTGCTACTTGCTCCTCTGCTTCTTCTGAAGATAATTTAAAAGTCTCACCTTCAGGCCAGTTTGTTATGATTTCCAGAATCCCAGGGCGATTTGGGTTTCCAATACGGGCGCGCTGTGTGATGAGGGCAATCCATTTGCTCCACGTGGCATCAGTGGCATGGTGGGTGGAGGGAACCCTTCCCTTGAACATCCACCCCAGCACTGGCAGTCGGGGTGCAAGGAGAAGTTGTGTTTCTGTGCCGATCACCTCTGAGGCAGCTTGGACTCCTTCGTAAGCTGCCAAGATTTCTTTCTCGGTGGGAGGGTAGTTGACTTCAGACCCTCTGTAACTTCGACTCCAGAATCCCAGTGGTCGACCTCGGGTCTCACCGGGCACCTTCTGCCAAAGGCTCCAGGACAGACCATGGCTCCCGGCTGCAGAGTAAAGCACATTCTTTACCTCTGGTCCTGTCCTGACTGGTCCAAGGGCTACCGCATGAGCGATCTCCTGTTTGATCTGGGTGAAGGCTTGCTGCTGTTCAGGGCCCCAGTGGAAATCATTCTTCTTGCGGGTTATGAGGTAGAGAGGACTCACGATCTGGCTGTACCCAGGGATGTGCATTCTCCAAAAGCCTATGGCGCCTAGGAAAGCTTGCGTCTCCTTCTTGTTGGTTGGTGGAGACATCGCGATGATCTTATTGATGACCTCAGAAGGAATCTGACGCCGTCCGTCTTGCCACTTTACTCCCAGGAACTGGATCTCTCGGGCAGGTCCCTTGACTTTGCTCTTCTTGATGGCGAAACCGGCTTCCAGGAGAATTCTGATGATTTTCTCTCCTTTCCCAAATACATCCATTGCTGTGTCCCCCCACACAATGATGTCATCAATATACTGCAAATGTTCTGGAGCCTCACCCTTTTCCAGAGCAGCCTGGATCAGTCCATGGCAGATGGTGGGACTGTGCTTCCACCCCTGGGGCAGTCGGTTCCACGTGTACTGCACACCCCTCCAGGTGAAAGCAAACTGAGGCCTGCACTCTGCTGCCAGAGGAATGGAGAAAAAGGCATTGGCAATATCAATGGTCGCATACCACTTTGCTGCCTTGGATTCCAGCTCGTACTGAAGTTCCAACATGTCCGGTACAGCAGCACTCAGTGGTGGTGTGACTTCATTCAGGCCACGGTAATCCACTGTCAGTCTCCATTCTTCACTGGACTTACGCACCGGCCATATGGGGCTGTTAAAGGGTGAGTGAGCCTTGCTGACCACCCCTTGGCTCTCCAGTTCCCGAATCATCTTATGGATGGGGGCCACAGAGTCTCTGTCAGTGCGGTATTGCCGGCGGTGCACTGTTGCTGTAGCGATTGGTACTCGCTGTTCTTCAATTCTCAGTAGTCCTACAGCAGATGGGTTGTCTGAGAGACCAGGCAGGGTATTCAGTTGTCTTATGTCCTCCGTCTCTATGGCTGCTATCCCAAAAGCCCAGCGATGTCCCTTTGGGTCCTTGAAATATCCACTCCTGAGATAATCTATGCCGAGGATGCATGGGGCGTCTGGACCAGTCACAATGGGGTGTTTCTGCCACTCATTCCCAGTTAAACTCACTTCAGCTTCCAGTACAGTCAGCTGCTGGGATCCTCCTGTCACCCCAGAAATAGAAATGGATTCAGTCCCCACATACCTGGATGGCATCAGGGTGCACTGAGCGCCGGTATCAACCAAAGCCGTGTATCTTTGTGGGTCAGATGTGCCAGGCCATCGGATCCACACAGTCCAATAGATCCGATTATCCCTTTCCTCTACCTGGCTAGAGGCAGGGCTCCTCTAATCCTGTTTTTGGTGCACGATGTTCTTCTCCTGTAAAGGTGTTCCTGAGGTCCCTTCAAGAGGATCAGTCATATTATCACTTCCATTCTGTCTGGAGTTCTGTCCACAAGAGACTGGGGCAGTGTTGTACCTAGATGAGCCTCCTGAAGTGGATGTTTCTTTTTTCAATTCACATACCCGGGCTGCTAAGGAGGAGGTGGGTTTCCTATCCCATTTTCTCATGTCTTCCCCATGCTCCTGCAGGAAAAACCAGAGGTCACGTCACGGAGTTTGTCTTCTTTCCCTGGCTGGGGGACGTCTGCTCCTGATGGCAGAGACTCTGGTTGGTTTCGGTGTGGCATGGAAAAATCCTTCTTTGAGCTCTTTCCTTAGTTTCTGATTCTCTTCAATCAAGCTCCGGACTTGCTCGGCCAGGTTTGTTTCCACTGATGAGATCTGGGTGCGTAGTGGAGCGGTGACAGTGTCCTCATAAATTCTCAGTTTGTTTGTTAACACGCCCACCTGGTCTTCGCCTTCCCTCCACTGCAGTGTTGCCAGGTAACGAGAGTATATCTCTGGTCCGAGCCGCGTGAATCTTAGCCACATTTGTGAAGTGCACCGGACATTATCTGGGCTCTTGGGGAATCTCTCGTTGTCCGAGAAAATGATCTCTAGCACGGCCAATTCCCTCAGGCATCGGATACCTTGTTCTATTGTGTTCCATTTTCTTTGGTGCATCTGGAGGTCTTCTTTGCAGAGGTATCTGTCCCGTACACTCGCCAGCAATCGCCGCCAGAGGCTGAGAGTTTCCTGGGTTTTCCCAATCCCCTGGTCAATAACCACATCCTGGGACAGGGATCCCAGTTGCCTGGCCTCACTTCCATCTAGAATGGTGTCGTTGGCTGCAGCGTCCCAGATACGGAGCAGCCAGGTTAAGATGGATTCATTCGCCTGCCGGGTGAATTCTCTCCGTAGGTCACGCAGCTCCCCCAGGGATAGAGAGCGAGTGATGATCTCCGGTTCTGTCTCTTCTGCTTGGTGGGATGGTCCTGCCGCATCCTCATCAGTCGCTGTGCGGACTGATTTGCTCTTGGATTTCTTTTTCTGGACAGGAGCAACCACTACTGGCTTTGGCTGTTCTGATTCGGCAATGGTCTGTGTTGAGACGTCGACTGCTCTTTTGGCTCTTTTCCTCTTGCCTGCTGATTTGCTTTGTTTCTCCTCCTCAAGGAGACAAAATATTGTTCTGATCTTCAGCAAGATGTACACGATGCTGATCAAAGAAAACAGAACTGACAAAAAGATTATGCCATCCTGTCCCGGGTTAATGATAAGACTCTCTCTCCTCCGAGAACGAAGGGCCCTGACACCCCCTCCCCCACCCACAACAGAACCTCTTAGATGGAAGTGAAGAAAAAACTATTTATTTAACAAAACCACGCAGAGTGCCCTACAAGGCACAGGGGAAGGGGAAAAAAACAAGGTGAAAGGCAGTTATTCAACCTGATTAAAAAGTCCGTTTCTCAGACGCAGTCCCTCTCCTCCTCGCCCCCCACCCGGGGCCGGGTGGAGCTCCCTGGAGAGCTCTGCTGTCCTCTGGCCCTCCTGGGTCTCCGGGTGGCAAAGCAGATCGAAGAGAAGGGGTCCAAACGAGGAAAAAGAAGAAAAATGGAAAAAACGGGAACAGAGCTCACTCCGACCCCCGTCCAGCACGCAGTCTCTGCCGAGCGACGAATCCTCCCCCGGAGCAAGGCTTGGAGAAAATGTTTTCAAAACAACCCGCGTTTCTCTCTGCGGCTGGGTGCAGTTAAAGAGACAGGACCACACATTTTTACACAGTTTTTTCTTTCTTGGGCATATAAGCCAACGATAGGGAATAAAGGATTATCATATCATCAATCCAAGACATTCCACCCCTTATTCCATAGCGTTGGCTTAAGGCCCACCTTAACATCTTCCAACTTCTAACACACACATATATATATAGACATATATACATACATACACACATACAGATATACATATATACATTCATACACACATACATATATACATATATACATATATACATATATACATATATACATATATACATATATACATATATACATATATACATATATACATATATACATATATACATATATACATATATACATATATACATATATACACATAACTATGTACAAATAATGTCACGAATGGTGAACGGTGGTATGTTGCCATCCCAACCTTACATGTGGCCTTCACCCAAAATTAAATTTCCCTGAGGGACACATTGTGTTTTTCCATCTTCCTGCATTATCCACCAAGTACACCCTGGTCCCTGGGCAAAGACAACCCCACGGATGGGTTTGTCTTTATGTGAGGCAGAATCAATCCAGACAGTTTTCCCTAACAAGCCTCTGGCATGTACTGCTGGGACCTTATCTCCATCCACTGTATGTAGAAGCTCAGATTGGGCAGGACCTGCTCGGTTGATGGAGCCTCGGGTATTGACTAACCAGGTGGCCTCTGCTAAATGTCGCTCCCAATTCTTATAAGTTCCCCCACCCAATGCCTTTAGGGTGGTTTTTAACAGTCCATTATACCGTTCCACTTTGCCAGCAGCTGGTGCATGATAGGGAATGTGGTACACCCACTCAATGCCATGGTCTCTAGCCCAGTTGCTTATGAGGCTATTTTTAAAATGAGTTCCATTATCTGACTCAATTCTCTCAGGGGTACCATGCCTCCACAGGACTTGGTTCTCAAGGCCCAGGATGGTGTTACGAGCAGTGGCATGAGGCACAGGGTAGGTTTCCAGCCACCCAGTGGTGGCTTCTACCATTGTGAGCACATAGCGCTTGCCATGGCGAGTTTGAGGCAGTGTGATGTAATCAATCTGCCAGGCCTCTCCATACTTATATTTTGACCACCTTCCACCATACCACAGGGGTTTCACCCGCTTGGCTTGCTTGATGGCAGCACATGTTTCACAGTCATGGATAACTTGAGAGATGCAGTCCATGGTTAGATCCACCCCTCGGTCTCGTGCCCACTTGTAGGTGGCATCTCTGCCCTGATGGCCTGAGGCATCATGGGCCCATCGAGCTAGGAATAAATCTTCTTTATGCTGCCAATCCAAGTCTACCTGGGACACCTTTATCTTTGCAGCCTGATCTACCTGTTCGTTGTTTCGGTGTTCCTCATTAGCTCGACTCTTGGGGACATGGGCGTCTACATGGCGGACCTTCACAGGTAGTCTCTCTGCCCGGCTAGCGATGTCTTTCCACTCTTCAGCTGCCCAAATTGGTTTTCCCCTACGCTGCCAACCAGCCTTCTTCCACTTTTCCAGCCAACCCCACAGAGCATTGGCTACCATCCATGAATCAGTATAAAGGTAGAGCTTTGGCCATTTCTCTCTTTCAGCAATGTCCAGGGCTAACTGAACGGCTTTGAGCTCAGCTAATTGGCTCGATCCACCCTCTTCTTCCCTAGCTTCTGCAACCCGTCGTGTGGGGCTCCACACAGCTGCTTTCCATTTTCGTTTTGTCCCTACAAGACGACAGGAACCATCAGTGAAAAGAGCGTAGCGTGTTTCATCTGCTGGCAGTTGGTTGTATGGTGGGGCTTCCTCTGCACGGGTCACCTGTTCCAGCTCCTCTTCCTCAGTCAGACTAAAATTTTCACCTTCAGGCCAATTTGTAATTATTTCCAAAATCCCAGGGCGATTCAGATTTCCCATACGGGCGCGCTGTGTGATAAGGGCAATCCATTTGCTCCATGTGCCATTGGTGGCATGATGAGTAGAGGGAACCTCTGCTTTAAACATCCACCCCAGCACCGGTAGTCGAGGTGCCAGGAGGAGTTGTGCTTCTGTGCCAATTACCTCTGAGGCAGCTTGGACTCCTTCATATGCTGCTAGGATTTCTTTCTCTGTTGGGGTGTAGTTGGCTTCAGACCCTCTGTAACTTCGGCTCCAAAATCCCAGTGGTCGGCCTCGGGTCTCACCAGGCACCTTCTGCCAAAGGCTCCAGGACAGGCCATGGCTCCCAGCTGCAGAGTAAAGCACATTCTTTACTTCTGGCCCTGTCCTGACTGGGCCAAGGGCTACTGCATGAGCAATCTCCTGCTTGATCTGGGTGAAGGCTTGCTGCTGTTCCGGGCCCCAGTGGAAATCGTTCTTCTTGCGGGTTATGAGGTAGAGAGGACTCACGATCTGGCTGTACTCAGGGATGTGCATTCTCCAAAAGCCTATGGCGCCTAGGAAAGCTTGCGTCTCCTTCTTGTTGGTTGGGGGGCACATTGCGGTGATTTTGTTGATAACCTCAGTAGGAATCTGACGCCGTCCGTCTTGCCACTTCACTCCTAGGAACTGGATCTCTTTGGCAGGCCCTTTGACTTTGCTCTTTTTTATAGCGAAACCGGCTTCCAGGAGAATCTGGATTACTTCCTTTCCTTTCTCAAATACTTCTTCTGCTGTGTCCCCCCACACAATGATGTCATCAATGTATTGCAAATGTTCTGGAGCCCCACCCTTTTCCAGTGCAGCCTGGATCAGTCCATGACAAATGGTGGGACTGTGTTTCCACCCCTGGGGCAATCGGTTCCACGTGTACTGCACGCCCCTCCAGGTGAAAGCAAACTGAGGTCTGCACTCTGCTGCCAGAGGAATGGAGAAAAATGCATTTGCAATGTCAATAGTAGCATACTACTTTGCTGCCTTGGACTCTAGCTCATACTGGAGCTCCAGCATGTCTGGCACAGCAGCACTCAGAGGTGGAGTCACCTCATTCAAGGCACGATAGTCCACAGTCAATCTCCATTCTCCTTCAGATTTTCGCACGGGCCAGATGGGGCTGTTAAAGGATGAATGGGTCCTGCTGACCACCCCTTGGCTCTCCAGCTCACGGATTAGTTTGTGAATGGGAATCACGGCATCACGAGTTGTCCGGTACTGTCGGCGGTGCACAATCGAGGTTGCAATTGGTACTTGTTGCTCTTCCCCTTTCAGGAGTCCTACTGCAGATGGGTTCTCTGACAGTCCAGGCAAGGCGTTCAATTGTTTTATGCCCTCTGTCTCCACAGCAGCTATCCCAAATGCCCACTTGAGTCCCTTTGGGTCTTTGAAATATCCATTTCGGAGGAAGTCTATACCCAAAATACATGGAGCCTCTGGGCCAGTCACAATGGAATGTTCTTTCCACTCTCTTCCAGTCAGGCTCACCTCAGCTTTCACGAGGGTCAAGTCTTGTGATCCTCCTGTAACGCCAGAAATAGAAATAGGTTCTGTCCCCACATGTCGCGATGGGATTATCGTGCATTGTGCACCAGTGTCAACTAAAGCCTCGTATTCTTGTGGCTCTGATGTGCCAGGCCACCGAATCCACACTGTCCAAAAAATTCGGTTTTCCCTGGCCTCTACCTGGCTAGAGGCAGGGCCCCTCTAACCATGGTGGGCATTCGTGTTAGAGGTTCCTTCAGGGGAATCAGACATATTGAGTAGAGCTACTTCCCTTCTGGTGGAGTTCCTTCTCTGAGTCTTGCCCTCCTTCAATTCACGCACTCGTCGTGCCAGGACAGCAGTGGGTTGTCCATCCCACCTGTTCATGTTTTCTCCACTGTCACACAGGAAATAACACAACTCATGTCGAGGGATATATCCAGTTCTCATAGCTGAGGAGCGTCTGCGTGGGGTAGCAGAACCTCTGGTCTGTACTGCTGAGATTTGGAGAAGGCTGTCTTTAATCTCTTTACTGAGTTTCTCAAGATTCTTCTCTATCTTATTTTCTAGTTTCTGCAGATTTGTTTCCACAGCTGAGATTCTTGCATTCATTGGGCTATGCACGACATCTGCATACGCTCGGAATTTCCTTGTCATATCACGCACAGTCTCATGCCCGTCATCTTGCTTCATAATGGCTAAAGCAGAAGCATACCCTGATGGCCCAAGCTTTAGGAGTTTCCGCCACATCACAGGTGTACATTCTATCCTATCTGGGTCTATAATCGGATCTGGGTTTGCTATGTCCTCTGAGAAGACAATTTCTACCACGGCCATTTCTCTCAAGCGTTGAATCCCTTGTTCTATAGTTCTCCACTGAGTTTGTTGCGAATAGAGATCGTCGGGATGTAGGTATCTTTCCCTCGCAGCTCTGATAGCTCGTCTCCAGAGGCTGCAGCAGTCAGGCCCATCTCGTATAGTTTGGTTGATATCTGGGTCACGTGACACAGTCCCTAAATGCCTTGCCTCAGTAGGATCTAGAAGTGTAACATCGCCTGCAGCATCCCAAAGACGGACTAACCAACTAATCACAGATTCATCATCTCGTTGGACATAATCTTTTCTTAGGCTGTGAAGGTCTCTCACATTCATGGATTCAACAATGACCTCTGACTCAGTTGCTGGCCTTGAGGGTCCCTCCCCACTGTCATCTGGGCGATCAGTCTTAAATTGGGCTTTCCTGCTCCTTGTAATAGGAGCAACTGCCATTGGCTTAGGCTCCCTTACTTCCTGTTCTATAATATCCGACAGTGTACGATAAGCATATGCCAGGGCCCAACATATTGCACTGCAGTTGTCTCTGCACTTCTCTTTCAGATACTTCCCCACCTCAGCTGGTCTCGGGATTTGTCCAGGGGGAAATTCCCAGTCTATTGGATCAGAGAATTTCTTTAAAGTTTTACCTATGTCCTCCCATACTCCACACCATTCAAATTTCCTCACATCTGGATTAGGTGCCTGCTCCTGCTCAGCCCCTCTGGACTTCTCAGCCCTCATTCTGGTAAAACTGAACATCATATACACGGAAACTCCTAGGTAAAGCACCTGTACAACCAAGTTAATGGTCTCTTTAACATCCAGGGGAAACTGAATATTCTCAAAAGCTGATATACCAGATTTAAAGGGAAAGAGATGGGTGAGGAGCCAGGAAGCTTCACCCTCTACTTCTCTAACAGGTTGGGTAATATTACTAACAAAACTCCAAAACAGGTTACTAAAACTAGAGGAGGAAACTAACAGAGCATGTACATCTTTAACTGTTTCCAATACCTTCTTACAGATCGTCAGTATCACACACATTACTATAACAAGCCGGAGTCGTGTCCCTGATTGGTGGAAATTATACATTAGGGACAGGATTGCCCCTACCTGTTGGTAGGGAAACAAACCTATGTGCCAAACAGACAGTATTACATCAAACAACCTCCCATCAAACAGCATAGTGACTACTGATGGCTGTAATTCAATACCAAGCGTTTAAAACCAGAATGCAATTATTAGGGTTTTTTCTTCACTTTCTCTAACCCCACAAAAGGTGTAGAACAAGTAATCAAGGCCCCACGTTGGGCGCCAAATATGTCCCGGGTTAATGATAAGACTCTCTCCTCCGAGAGCGAAGGGCCCCGACACCCCCTCCCCCACCCACAACAGAACCTCTTAGATGGAAGTGAAGAAAAAACTATTTATTTAACAAAACCACGCAGAGTGCCCTACAAGGCACAGGGGAAGGGGAAAAAAACAAGGTGAAAGGCAGTTATTCAACCTGATTAAAAAGTCCGTTTCTCAGACGCAGTCCCTCTCCTCCTCGCCCCCCACCCGGGGCCGGGTGGAGCTCCTTGGAGAGCTCTGCTGTCCTCTGGCCCTCCTGGGTCTCTGGGTGGCAAAGCAGATCGAAGAGAAGGGGTCCAAACGAGGAAAAAGAAGAAAAATGGAAAAAACGGGAACAGAGCTCACTCCGACCCCCGTCCAGCACGCAGTCTCTGCCGGGCGACGAATCCTCCCCCGGAGCAAGGCTTGGAGAAAATGTTTTCAAAACAACCCGCGTTTCTCTCTGCGGCTGGGTGCAGTTAAAGAGACAGGACCACACATTTTTACACAGTTTTTTCTTTCTTGGGCATATAAGCCAACGATAGGGAATAAAGGATTATCATATCATCAATCCAAGACACACTTAGCATCTAGAGGGAACTCAATATTGTCAAAAACGGCTGTGCCTGACCTGAAATGCTGGAAGAAATCGCTCTTTCCTCCTAACGCCAGAGGCTGGGTGTGATTGCTGAGGAGGTCCCAGACGTAGCAGCTCAGATTAGGCCAGGCAGACAAAACTGAGTATATGTTCCGAATGGTATTCATCGCCTCACAGGTTACCACGCAATAGGCATAATAAACCAATAGAGCAATTTTCATGCCATTCCCTGGTCGCAACAGGACCAATACGACAGGCAGATAGTTTCCCATTTGAGGAAAAATATAGAGAGCGAGATACAGAACCCATATAGATAAGCTGAGCATCATGGTGATAGGATTTCTGAGTTTCCCCAGGTCGTGCCCCACGTTGGGCGCCAAAATATGTATTGGTTTGAAAAACAAACCAGTGGGAGATCACACGTCAAGATTGAAATTAAAAATAAGTGAAATAATACAAGGAAAAGCACTGACAAAGTCAGATACAACCTAACACCCTGTTAGGATGGTAGTAGCAGTCCAACTGAAGTAGTCCAGTTGAAGCGGTGATCCTGTGAAGGTCTGGTCTCCAGCTGAAGATCCAGTGGTAGCTCTCGTCCTCTGGGAACCCAGTAGACAGGGCTAGCTCAGGCAGTTCCAGGGCCAGGTTATATCCACGTGGGAACACCTGGTTCCTCCCTCCTGGGCAGAGCATCCCACAATGGGATGAGATAAGTCCATGAGTCACACGGTGGGTCCCTGATGGCCCATTGCCTGTCATGCGGGGTGGGTCATTAGCAGCTGGTAACAGCTAACGAATGGCCCATTGCCTGTCATCCGGAGTGGGTCATTAGCAGGTGATAGCAGCTAACGGCCCACAGCTGGTGGTAATAGAAAACTACATCTATATTGCAACCTAGGACACCGGGTATGAAAAATTCTCCAACTATTTGCCAATGGTACGTAGCTCGCGTCCTGTCCCCCATCCGCAAAGAGTTTGCACGTTCTATCATTCTCCACTACATGGATGATGTGTTGATTTGTGCACCAAATGATAAATACCTAAACTTAACTCTAGAAAAAACTATTCAAGCCATTGAAAAAGCAGGGTTCGAGATCCAGCATGAAAAGATTCAGCGTACCTGCCCGTGGACCTACCTGGGACTCCGCATCAGCGAACGGACCATCGTACCCCAGCAGCTCACCATCAAAGACAACCCAAAGACACTCCGGGACTTGCACCAGCTGTGTGGATCTATAAACTGGGTTCGTCCTCTGCTGGGAGTTACTACGGAGGACCTTGCATCACTGTTTAACCTCCTGAAAGGCTGTGACTACCTGGACTCACGCCGAGTTATCACAGAGGAGGCCTGGGAATCCATTGCTAAGGTACAGCTTGCCCTGTCTTCTCGCCAAGCCCATCGGACAAGTCCTGAGCTACCTTTTAATTTCATCGTTCTGGGTGAGTCACCCAGGCTGTATGGACTGATTTTTCAATGGGACACTGCACAAAAAGACCCACTTCTTATAATAGAGTGGATCTTCTTATCACATCAGTTGCTCAAAACCATAACAACACAACAAGAACAAGTAGCCCAACTAATTATGAGAGCCAGAGCACACCTCCGTACCCTTGCAGGGTGTGATTTCAGCTGCATCTATCCATCATTGGAAAATGATTCTTTAAAAAACGTACTCCAAACAAATGAACACCTTCAATTTGCTCTGGATAGTTATCCAGGCAAGATTTCAAATCATCGTCCAAAACATAAATTATTCAATTCGACTTTTCATTTGGCCCCAAAAGAACTTCAAAGTCGAACCCGTCTCAAGACTCTAACTGTTTTTACAGATGGCTCCGGGAAATCCCAAAAGTCAGTCGTGACTTGGAAACATCCCGAAACGCAAGTGTGGGAGCACGATGTCCAAATAGTGGAGGGCTCTCCGCAAATTGCGGAGCTATCAGCCGTTGTTAGAGCTTTTGAGATGTTCGAAGAACCTATTAATCTGGTAACAGATTCGGCTTATGTAGCTGGAGTAGTTGCCAGAGCAGAACATGCCTGGCTAAAAGAAGTGTCAAATCCTAAATTGTATAAACTGCTCTCAAAACTTGTTTTTCTGCTTTCCCACAGAAAGCAGCCGTTCCATGTGATGCATGTGAGGTCACACACCGATCTCCCTGGACCAATCGCTGAAGGGAATCGGAGGGCAGACGCTCTAGCTATGCCAGTGAAAGCTCCTAACATTCCAGACACCTTTGCTCAGGCAAAGCTGAGCCATCAATTTTACCATCAGAATGTACCAGCACTCATAAGAATGTTTAAACTACCTCGAAACCAGGCAAGGGCAATTGTAGCAACCTGTCCTAGCTGTCAGAGCTACCAAGTGCCATCATTAGGGTCTGGGGTTAACCCCCGGGGTCTAGGCAGCTGCGAAATCTGGCAAACAGATGTAATCCATGTCCCTCAGTTTGGCAAATTAAAATACATACACGTTTCTGTAGATACATTTTCTGGAGCTGTTTTTGCATCTACCCATGCAGGAGAAAAGGCAAGAGATGTTATAAAGCACTTTCTCCTTGCTTTCTCTACCCTGGGTGTTCCTGCTGAGATAAAAACTGACAACGGTCCAGCATACATCTCTAACAAACTTCAAGAGTTTTTTAGCTCGTGGGGCATCAAACACATTACAGGCATCCCCCACTCCCCCACAGGACAATCCATAGTTGAGAGGACCCACCAGACAATTAAGAGGGTCCTAGACCAACAGCGGGGAGGGCCAGAACTCAATTCTCCCATTTTGAGACTCTGCAAAGCCTTTTTCACAATAAATTTCTTAAACAATTCGTTTGAAGAGCCTGACCCCCTGTGTTCCGGCATTTTACTAATTCGACCCAAGCCAAATTAAAAGAACAACCACCAGTGTTAATCAAAGATCCAGAAAGCCATCAAATATCAGGCCCTTTTTCACTAATTGTATGGGGGAGGGGATATGCTTGTGTTTCCACACCTTCAGGACCCAAGTGTATACCAGGAAAATATGTAAAGCCCTACCTCCGACCGTCAGTGACAGCCCCTGAGCAGACGAAAGATGACACACCAGACACTGACAAAGAAACTCCAGATAAAGAAACCAGTGCCGCTTGGAGAAGACGTCGGCGCAAGATACCAGTCTTGTGAACAGCTATTTGTGCCGCCTTCAAGCAGTTCCCCAAACCCACAAATCCCTTATCTGTTACCCTCATGTGTTTCCCTAACCTTCTACCCTATTACCCGTGTGTTATGAGAAAAAAAAGGGGGGATGAGAGGGGAAAAAGAAAAAAGTAACAGAAAATCATCTTTTAATGATCTTTGCTTGAAATCCCACAGAAAAAAGGACTACCTATACCTCTCTTACCACCATGCCTCTAATTGCCTACCTCTGCATTCTCCTGACCTCCTGGATCCTGTTACCACCAGAGGTTGTTGCATGGATTGTCCCGCAGCCAAAGACAAACATGTGGGTCACATTGGCAAAAGCACTTCAGCAAGACCATATGTGCCTGTCTATGGGCAGCGTCAGTGACCCACTTTCATCATGCCTGGTGGGGATCCCTCTCCATGGAGACGAACTGCCTTTTGCAAACCAGGTGCTCCACCAGAAGGAAGCTTGGGAGAAATGGGTAAACACGCTGGCAACAGCATCGGAGGAACCCCATGAATTGCTATTATTGGGGTGTCGTGGGTTTGAGACAGGACCCTGCCAGGAGGACGCACGAAAAAGGGCAAACAGGCTTCAAGCCTAAAGTTGCAAAAAGTGTTTAATTACCTAACAGAGTTGGAAGATAAATGCAGGCAAAAATAAACTTTTCCTACAGTTTTGGTTCACTCCCCCCTCCCTCTTAGGAACCTACAGTATTCACCCCCTTTCCTCCTTTACAGTCAACAAGCCGGGTGGGGGGGGGGGCAGGGTGTGGGGTCTCTTTTCAGTCCACAGAGCAGATTCTCAAATTTACTCATCACCACAATTCTTCTACTACAAATACTCTTTATCTCTACTTGTTTCTCTCTCTCTATCCAGACAGTTTTCTGCTCTCACCCCTGTTGCAAAACCATGAATAAAGACTTTAG
>NW_028147957.1:0-11794 GCF_008360975.1 Lichenostomus cassidix
AGGAAAACAGGATGAAAAAACCACAGATTTTCTGGGATAATTAAGGATGAGGAAACCACAGATTGTCTGGGAAAATCAAGGAATGAGGAATCTCTGGGAAAATTAAGGAATGAGGAATCCACAGATTTTTTGGGAATGCTGAGGATGAGAAAACCACAGATTTTCTGGGAATGTTGAGGATGGATGAGAAAACCACAGATTTTTAGGAAAACAGGATAAGAAAACCACAGATTTTTTGGGAAAACAGGATGAAAAAAACACAGAATTTCTGGGAAAACAGGATGAGAAAACCACAGATTTTCTGGGAATGTGGAGGATGAGAAAACCACAGATTTTTTAGGAAAACAGGATGAGAAAACCACAGATTTTTTGGGAAAACAGGATGAGAAAACCACAGATTTTTTAGGAAAACAGGATGACAAAACCACAGATTTTTTAGGAAAACAGGATGAGAAAACCACAGATTTTCTGGGAAAACAGGATGAGAAAACCACAGATTTTTTGGGAAAACAGGATGAGAAAACCACAGATTTTTTAGGAAAACAGGATGACAAAACCACAGATTTTTTAGGAAAACAGGATGACAAAACCACAGATTTTTTAGGAAAACAGGATGAGAAAACCACAGAATTTCTGGGAATGTTGAGGATGACAAAACCACAGATTTTTTGGGAAAACAGGATGAAAAAACCACAGAATTTCTGGGAATGTTGAGGATGGATGAGAAAACCACCAATTTTCTGGGAAAACTCCAGCCGAGGAACCGGCGGCGACAATCCCCCGGCGCGTCTCGGAGGGATTCTGACGAATTTCTGCTCGTTAACGACGCGACAAACAATTAGCTCCTGGTTTTGTCTCATCTCCCTGCTCGGCCAGCCGTGGCGGGAATTCGGGATTCTGACGGGTTTTCGGCTCCCGGGGCGGCGGGGATGACTCAGAGCTGGGAGTTGGGATTGATGGGTTTTTGGGATGGTTTGTCTGTCGCGGTTTTGCGCTCGGCTGGCCTTGGTGTGGTTCTGGTTGTTCTCTCAGCTTTCAAAAATGGGTTTATTTGGGATTTTGGGGGAAAATTCCGGGATTTTGGGGTTTAGCGGCGGCTTTTCGCACAGCCAGGCGTGCCCAAAATCCCAATTTTCACCCTTTTTTCCCCAATTTTTCCCCCTTTTTTCCCCAATTTTTCTCCATTTCCCTCCAATTGCTCCCCATTTTTTCCCCAATTTCTCCCCATTTCCCCAATTTCTCCCCATTTCTCCCCATTTCTCCTCCATTTCCCTCCAATTTTCCCCCATTTTTTCCCCAATTCCTCCCCATTTTTCCCCAATTTTTCCCATTTTCCCCATTTTCTCCCCTTTTTCCTCAATTTCTCCCCGTTTTCCCCATTTTCCCCAATTTCTCCCCATTTCTCCTCCATTTCCCTCCAATTTTCCCCCATTTTTCCCCAATTTCTCCCCTTTTTTCCCCAATTTTTCCCATTTCCCCATTTTCTCCCCTTTTCCTCAATTTCTCCCCGTTTTCCCAATTTCTCCCCATTTCTCCCCATTTCTCCTCCATTTCCTCCAATTTCCCCCATTTTTTCCCCAATTTCTCCCCCTTTTTCCCCATTTTTCCATCTTCCCTATTCCTTCCCCCATTTTCCCTAATTTTTCTCCATTTCCAATTTTTCCTCAATTTCCCTCATTTTTTCCTAGGTTTTCCCAATTTCCCCTTTCCTTGATTTTCCCCAATTTTTCTTCATTTTCCCTGCTTTTTCCCCAATTTCCTCCAGTTTTGCTCCTCCCAAATTTTCCCCAATTTTCCCCATTTCCCCCAGTTTTCCCTCATTTTTTCCTAGTTTTCCCCCAATTTCTCCCATTTTTTCCCCATTTCCCCCAATTTTTCTTCATTTTCCCCCATTTTTCTTCCTTTATTCTTCCCATTTCCCCCCATTTTCCTCACAATTTTCCCTATTTTCCCATCTTTTTCCTTTTTCCATTTCCCCCATTTTTCCCCATTTTTCTTCCTTTTCCCCCATTTTCTGCCCCATTTTTTCCCGTTTTCCCACTTTGTTCTTCCTTTTTCCCCATTTTCCCCCATTTTTTGCTCCTTTTTCCAGTTTTTCTCCCATTTTCCTCCCATTTTTTCCAAATTTTCCCCCATTTTTCCCTCATTTTCCCCCATTTCCACCCATTTTTCCCAGTTTTTCCCCAGTCAGCTGTGGGATGAGGAATTCAGGCAGTTTTGGGTCGGAAAAGTCAAATTTGGGGTGTTTTTCTGCCAATCCTGCAGGATAATTCTTTTGGGATTTTTCCTGGATGTTTGATTTGGGAAATGAAGGATTTGGGAAATAAATAAATGAAGAATTTGGGGAATAAAGGATTTGGGGAATAAATAAAGGATTTGGGAAACAAATGAAGGATTTGGGGAATGAAGGATTTGGGAAAGAAATTAAGGGTTTGGGAAATGAAGGATTTGGGGGGAAAAGGATTTTGGGGAAAAAGGATTTGGGGGAAAAAGGATTTGGGGGAAAAAGGATTTGGGAAATGGAGGATTTGGGACATAAGTAAAGGATTTGGGAAATAGAGATTTTGGGAAAGAAAGGATTTTGGAAATTAAGGATTTGGCAAATAAATTAAAGATTTGGAAAATAAATGAAGGATTTGGGAAATAAAGGAAGAATTTGGGGAATGGAGTATTTTGGAAATTAAGGATTTGGGAAAGAAAGGATTTGGGAAAGGAAGGGTTTGGGACATAAGTAAAGGATTTGGGAAATAGAGATTTTGGGAAAGAAAGGATTTGGGGAATGAAGGATTTGGGAAATAAATTAAGGATTTGGGGGGGAAAAGGAATTGGGAAATACAGGATTTGGCAAATAAATTAAAGATTTGGAAAATAAATGAAGGATTTGGGAAATAAAGGAAGAATTTGGGGAATGGAGTATTTTGGAAATTAAGGATTTGGGAAAGAAAGGATTTGGGAAATAAATGAAGGATTTGGGGAATAAATGAAGGATTTGGGAAAGGAAGGATTTGGGGAAATGAAGGATTTCGGAAATAAATGAAGGAGTTGGGAAATTAAGGATTTGGGGAATAAATGAAGAATTTGGGGAATAAAGAATTTGGGAAAGTAAGGATTTGGGAAAGAAAATACTTGGGGAATGCAGAATTTGGGAAATAAATGAAGGATCTGGGAAATAAGTAAAGGAATTGGGAAATGGAGGATTTGGGGAATAAATTAAGGATTTGGGAAATGGAGGATTTGGGAAATAAGAGATTTGGGAAATAAAGGATTTGGGGAATAAAGGGTTTGGGAAATGAAGGATTTGGGGGAAAAATGAAGGATTTGGGGAATGAAGGATTTGGGGAATAAATGAAGGATTTGGGAATCAAGGATTTGGGAAATGAAGTATTTGGGGAATAAATTATGGATTTGGGAAATAAAAGATTTAGGGAATGAAGGATTTGGGGAATGAAGGATTTGGGGAATAAATTAAGGATTTGAGAAATAAATAAAGGATTTGGGAAATAAAGGAAGAATTTGGGAAAAGAAGGATTTGGGAAATAAGTAAAGGATTTGGGAAATAAAGGATTTGGGAAAAAAAGGATTTGGGAAATAAGTAAAGGATTTGGGAAAAGAAGGATTTGGGAAATAAGTAAAGGATTTGGGAAATAAAGGATTTGGGAAATGAAGGATTTGGGAAATAAATTAAGGATTTGGGAAATAAATTAAGGATTTGGGAAATAAATTAAGGATTTGGGAAATGAAGGATTTGGGGAAAGAAAGGATTTGGGAAATAAATTAAGGATTTAGGAAAGATTTGGGAAAGAAAGGATTTGAGAAAGAAAGGATTTGGGAAAGAAATAAAAGATTTGGGGAATAAATACAGGATTTGGGAAATAAATGAATGATTTTTTGGGAAGAGCAGGAATTGGCACTCCGAGTTCCCCACAAAGCGATTTCCCAGATTTTCCCAGAAAAAGGTTGGGATGAAAGAGAATCTCCTCTTCCCGCTAATTAGCAGCTCTCGAGGCTAATGAGCAATTAGTGATTAATGAGCTGAGTGGGCAGGGAAGAGGCTCTCGGAAAAGCGGGAGTGGAGCAGCTGGAGGGAGCTGAGCTCATCCCGGATTTTGGGAACAATTCCAAGGTTTTTAGGGTTCTTCATTCCCAGAATTTTGGGTTCTTCATTCCCGGAATTATCCCACAGCCAATCAGCATTCCCAGTTTTCTGGTTTTTCCGGGAATTCTGATCCCATGGGAGCAGCTGGAGGGAGCTGAGCTCAGTCCGGAATTTTGGGAACAATTCCAAGGTTTTTAGGAATTCCTTCATTCCCGGAATTTAGGATTTTAGGAATTCCTTCATTCCCAGAATTATCCCTCAGACAATCAGCATTCCCGGTTTTCCTGTTTTTCTGGGAATTCTGATCCCATGGGAGCAGCTGGAGGGAGCTGAGCTCATCCCAGATTTTGGAAACAATTCCAAGGTTTTTAGGGTTCTTCATTCCCGGAATTTTGGGTTCTTCATTCCCAGAATTATCCCTCAGACAATCAGCATTCCCAGTTTTCCCATTTTTCCGGTTTTTCTGGGAATTCTGATCCCATGGGAGCAGCTGGAGGGAGCTGAGCTCATCCCAGATTTTGGGAATAATTCCGAGGGTTTTAGGGTTCTTCATTCCCAGAATTTAGGATTTTAGGAATTCCTTCATTCCCAGAATTATCCCACAGACCATCAGCATTCCCAGTTTTCCCATTTTTCCTGTTTTTCTGGGAATTCCAATCCCATGGGAGCAGCTGGAGGGAGCTGAGCTCATCCCGAATTTTGGGAACAATTCCGAGGTTTTTAGGGTTCTTCATTCCCAGAATTATCCCACAGACAATCAGCATTCCCAGTTTTCCCATTTTTCCAGGAATTCTGATCCCAGCTGGAGGGAGCTGAGCTCATCCCGGAATTTGGGAACAATTCCGAGGTTTTTAGGGTTCTTCATTCCCAAAATTTAGGGTTTTAGGAATTCCTTCATTCCCAGAATTATCCCACAGACAATCAGCATTCCCAGTTTTCCGGTTTTTCTGGGAATTCTGATCCCATGGGAGCAGCTGGAGGGAGCTGAGCTCATCCCGGAATTTTGGGAACAATTCCGAGGGTTTTGGGAATTCCTTCATTCCCAAAATTTAGGGTTTTAGGAATTCCTTCATTCCCAGAATTATCCCACAGACACTCAGCATTCCCGGTTTTCTGGTTTTTCCGGGAATTCTGATCCCATGGGAACAGCTGGAAGGAGCTGAGCTCATCCCGGAATTTTGGGAACAATTCCAAGGGTTTTAGGAATTCCTTCATTCCCGGAATTTAGGGTTTTAGGAATTCCTTCATTCCCAGAATTATCCCACAGACAATCAGCATTCCCAGTTTTCCGGTTTTTCTGGGAATTCCGATCCCATGGGAGCAGCTGGAGGGAGCTGAGCTCATCCCGAATTTTGGGAATAATTCTGAGGTTTTTAGGGTTCTTCATTCCCGGAATTTAGGATTTTAGGAATTCCTTCATTCCCAGAATTATCCCTCAGTTTAATCTGAATTAAATCTGAATTAAAACTGAATTAAATGGGAATTAAACCTGAATCAAACCTGAACTAGGACTGAATTAAAACCGAATTAAAACTGAATTAAATCTGAATTAAATGCAAATTAAATGTGAATTAAACCTGACTCAAACCTGAAGTAGGACTGAATTAAAACCAAATTAAACATGAATTAAATGTGAATTAAACCTGAATTAGGACTGAATTAAATCTGAATCAAATCTGAATTAAACCTGAATTAAATCTGAATTAAGCCTGGATTAAATCTGAATTAAAACCAAATTAAATCTGAATTAAAACCAAATTAAATCTGAATTAAATGTGAATTAAATGTGAATTAAACCTCAATTAAAACCAAATTAAATCTGAATTAAATGTGAATTAAACCTGAATCAAAACCGAATTAAATCTGAATTAAAACTGAATTCAACCTGAATTTAATCTGAATTAAGCCTCAATTAGAACCGAATTAAATCTGAATCAATTCTGAATCAAAATTCAATTAAACCTGAATTAAAACTGAATCAAATCTGAATTAAAACCGAATTAAATGTGAATTAAATCTGAATTAAACCTGAACTAAGACTGAATTAAAACTGAACTTAATCTGAATTGAACCTGAATTAAAACCAAATTAAATCTGAATTTACTCTGAATTAAATCTGGATCAAAACCGAATTAAATCTGAATTTAATCTGAATTAAACCTGAATTAAAACCAAATTAAACCTGAATTGAACCTGAATTAAACCTGAATTAAAACCAAATTAAACCTGAATTGAACCTGAATTAAACCTGAATTAAAACCAAATTAAACCTGAATCAAATCTGAATTGACTGAATTAAAACTGAATTAAACCTGAATTAAAACCGAATTAAAGCTGATTTAAAACCGAATCAAACCTGAATTAAAACCAAATCAAACCTGAATTAAAACCGAATTAAACCCGAATTAAAACCGAATCAAACCCGAATTAAAACCGAATTAAATCTGAATTAAATGTGAATTAAAGCTGAATTAAGACTGAATTAAAACCAAATTAAATCTGAATTAAACTTGGATTCAACCTGAATTAAAATCAAATTAAACCTCAATTAAACCTGAATTAAACCTCAATTAAACCTGAATTAAATCTGAATTAAACCTGAATTAAACCTGAATTAAATCTGAATTAAACCTCAATTAAACCTGAATTAAACCTCAATTAAACCTGAATTAAATCTGAATTAAACCTGAATTAAACCTGAATTAAACCTCAATTAAACCTGAATTAAATCTGAATTAAACCTGAATTAAATCTGAATCAAACCTGAATTAATTAATGAATGAATTAATTACCTTTTTCCCCGGCAGGCGTTGGCACCAGGAATTACTACAGGAAGATTGGCTACGAGCTGGAAGGACCTTACATGGTGAAACGGCTGGAGGGAGGAGCCTGAAATCCCAGAAATCCTCGTGGAGAAAATCTGGAAAATATCCTGGAAATCCCAGAAAAAATCCCGGAAAAATCCTGGAAATAATCCCAGAAAAAATCCCAGAAATCCTGGAAATAATCCTGGAAATCCCAGAAAAAATCCCGGAAAATATCCCGGAAATAATCCCGGAAAAAATCCCAGAAATCCTGGAAAAAATCCCAGAAAATATCCCGGAAAAAATCCCAGAAAAAATCCCGGAAAAAATCCCAGAAATCCTGGAAAAAATCCCAGAAAATATCCCGGAAAAAATCCCAGAAAAAATCCCAGAAATCCTAGAAATCCTGGAAAAAATCCCAGAAAAAATCCCAGAAAATATCCCAGAAAATATCCCGGAAAAAATCCCAGAAAAAATCCCAGAAAAAATCCCGGAAAAAAATCCCGGAAATCCCAAAAATCCTGGAAATCCCAGAAATCCTGGAAAAAATCCCAGAAAATATCCTGGAAAAAATCCCAGAAAATATCCCGGAAAAAATCCCAGAAATCCTAGAAATCCTGGGAAAAAATCCCACAAAAAATCCCGGAAAAAATCCCAGAAATCCCGGAAATCCTGGAAAAAATCCCAGAAATAATCCTGGAAATCCCAGAAAAAATCCCGGAAAATATCCCAGAAATAATCCTGGAAAAAATCCCAGAAATCCCGGAAAAAATCCCAGAAAAAATCCCAGAAAAAATCCCAGAAAAAAATCCCAGAAATCCTGGAAAAAATCCCAGAAATCCCAGAAAATATCCCGGAAAATATCCCGGAAATCCCGGAAATCCGGGAAAAAATCCCAGAAAATATCCTGGAAAAAATCCCAGAAAAAATCCCGGAAAAAATCTCAGAAATCCTAGAAATCCCAGAAAAAATCCCGGAAAAAATCCCGGAAAAAATCCCAGAAATCCCGGAAATCCTGGAAATCCCAAAAGTCCTCGTGGAGAAAATCTGGAATGATAGCAGAAAGATTGGAATTCTGATCCCGGAAATCCTGGAAATAAGGGAAATCCCAGAAATCCCAAAAATCCCAGAAAAAATCCCAGAAATCCTGGAAGTCACAAAAATCCCAGAAATCCTAGAAAAAATCCAGGAAATCCCAAAAATCCCAGAAAAAATCCCAGAAAAAATCCTGGAAATCCCAGAAATCCCGGAAAAAATCCCAGAAATCCCAGAAAAAAATCCCAGAAACCCTGGAAATCCTGAAAATCCCAGAAATCCCAGAAAAAATCCCAAAAATTCTCGTGGAGAAAATCCGGAATGATGGGAAAAGGTTGGAATGAAAATCCTGGAAATCCCAGAAATCTGAGAAAATCCAGAATGACGGGAAAATATTGGCATGAAAATCCCAGAAATCCTAGAAATCCCAGAAAAAATCCCAGAAATCCTGGAAGTCACAAAAATCCCGGAAATCCCAGAAAAAAATCCCAGAAAAAAATTCCAGAAATCCTAGAAAAAATCCCGGAAATCCCAGAAAAAAATCCCAGAAAACCCGGAAATCCTGGAAGTCATAAAAATCCCGGAAATCCCAGAAATCCCAGAAAAAATCCCAGAAACCCTGGAAATCCTGGAAATCCCAGAAATCCCAAAAATCCTCATGGAGAAAATCCGGAATGATGGGAGAAGATTGGAATGAAAATCCCAGAAAAAATCCCAGAAAAAATCCCAGAAATCCTGGAAGTCACAAAAATCGCAGAAATCCCAGAAAAAATCCAGGAAATCCCAAAAATCCCAGAAAAAATCCAGGAAATCCCAAAAATCCCAGAAAAAATCCCAGAAAAAATCCCAGAAAAAATCCCAGAAAAAATCCCAGAAAAAATCCCAGAAAAAATCCCAGAAGAAATCCCGGAAATCCCGGAAATCCTGAAAATCCCGGAAATCCCAGAAAAAATCCCGGAAATCCCAAAAGGAAATCCCAGAAAAAATCCCGAAAATCCCAGAAATCCCAAAAATCCTCATGAAGAAAATCTGGAATGATGGGAAAAGGTTGGAATTCTGATCCCGGAAATCCTGGAAATAAGGGAAATCCCAGAAATCCCGCAAATCCCAGAAAAAATTCTGGAAATCCTGAAAATCCCGGAAATCCCAGAAAAAATCCCAGAAATCCTGGAAGTCACAAAAATCCCGGAAATCCCAGAAAAAAATCCCAGAAATCCTGGAAGTCACAAAAATCCCGGAAATCCCAGAAATCCCAGAAAAAAATCCCAGAAAAAATCCCAGAAATCCTGGAAGTCACAAAAATCCCAGAAATCCCAGAAAAAAATCCCAGAAATCCTAGAAAAAATCCCAGAAAAAATCCCAGAAAAAATCCTGGAAATCCCAGAAATCCTGGAAAAAATCCCAAAAATCCTCATGGAGAAAATCCGGAATGATGGGAAAAGGTTGGAATTCTGATCCCAGAAATCCCAAAAATCCTCTTTGAATCTTCATTTCCCAATTCCTGAGGTTTTCGAGGGAAGAAAAACAATGGAAAAAACAGGAAAAACGACAGAAAAATGGGAAAAAGAACAGAAAAAGAGGAAAAATGACAGAAAAAGAGGAAAAATGACAGAAAAATGGGAAAAAGAACAGAAAAAGAGGAAAAATGACAGAAAAAAGGAAAAATAACCAAAAAAAAGAGGAAAAATGACAGAAAAACGGGAAAAACAACCAAAAAAAAGAGGAAAAAACAAGAGAAAAAGTGGAAAAAACGACAGAAAAAGAGGAAAAATAACCAAAAAAAAGAGGAAAAAACAAGAGAAAAAGAGGAAAAACGACAGAAAAACAGGAAAAACAACCCAAAAAAAAGGATTTCTTGTTGTTCTCATGATTTTGAGTTAAAAAATAAAAAATATTCTGAATTTTTGGTTGATTTGTGGAGTTTTCAGCAATTAAAAGTAATTTTTATTTATTAAAAATTTAAAAAAAATCGGCAGGAATTGAATTTTTCCACCCCAAATTTGGAAATTCCCATTTTTCCCACATTTAGCTGTTGAGATTCCGGAGGAAAATTCCCGATTTTTCCCAGGAGGATTAGCAGGAAATCTGAATTTTTTCACCTAAAAAAATTCCAATTAAACACCCAAAAAATTCACATTAAATTCTAAAAAAATTCCTATTAAACACAAAAAAAATTCCAATTAAACTCCCATTAAACACCCAAAAAAACTCCTATTAAATTCCAAAAAAATTCCCATTAAACGTCAAAAAAACTCCAATTAAACATCCAAAAAAATTCCAATTAAATTTAAAAAATTCCCATTAAACTCCAAAAAAATTCACATTAAACTCCAAAAAAATTGCAATTAAACTCCAAAAAAACACCCAATAAATGTTCAAAAAAATTCCCAATAAATACAAAAAAAATCCCATTAAAGACCAAAAAAACTCCTGTAAAACACCCAAAAAAATTCCAATTAAATGTCAAAAAATTCCCATTAAACACCCCAAAAAATCTCATAAAATTCCAAAATAAATCTCATTAAACACTAAAAAAATTCCTATTAAATTCCAAAAAATTCCCATTAAACTCAAAAAAATTCTCATTAAACATCAAAAAAACTCCCATTAAACACCAAAAAATTCACATTAAACACAAAAAAAATCCCATTAAATTCTGAAAAAAATCCCATTAAACACCAAAATAAAATTGCAATTAAATTTTAAAAAAAATCCAATTAAATATCAAAAAATTCCCATTAAACATCCCAAAAATTCCCATTAAATTCCAAAAAAAATCTCATTAAACACCAAAAAAATTCCAATTAAATTCCAAACAAATTCCAATTAAATATCAAAAAATTCCTATTAAACACCCCAAAAAAATTCCAATTATATTTTAAAAAAAAATCCAATTAAACACCCAAAAATTCCCATTAAACACCCAAAAAATTCCCATTAAACACCCAAAAAATCCCATTAATATCCAAAAAAAATCCCATTGAACACCAAAAAAATTCCAATTATATTTAAAAAAAAAATCCAATTAAACACCCAAAAATTCCCATTAAACACCAAAAAAATTCCAATTAAACACCCAAAAAACTCCCATTAAATTCCCCAAAAAATTCCCATTAAATTCAAAAAAAATTCCCATTAAACTCCCAAAACCAAAATTCCCATTAAACACCAAAACCAAATCCCAATAATTAAGAAATTAAGACAAATCCCATTTTAATTAAGAAATTCCCACTGGGAAAAAACAACCCAAAAATTCCTCGAAATTTCACCTGAAAAATCAACAAAGTTAAAAACAACCAAAATTTGAGATAAAATTATATTTTTGGTAGTTTTTCTGTTAAAATTTACTGTACAAATAAATAAAAATTTGTCCATTTGGAAATATTCTGGAAATTTCCGCGGATTTTCCGAAGTTTTTCCGAAGGATGAAATTCCAGAGGGAAGAGTTGGGTGAAAATTTCCAGATTTCTGAGTGGAAAAAACACAAAAAAAAGGGAAAAATTAGCATTAAACACCAAAAAATTCCCATTAAACTCCCAAAAATCCCATTAAACTCCCAAAAAATCCCATTAAATTCCAAAGAAACCAAATTAAATCCCATAAAATTCCCATTAAACACCAAAAAAAATCTCATTAAACACCCAAAAATTCCCATTAAAAGCCAAAAAAATTCCCATAAAACACCAAAAAAATCCCATTAAACTCCAAAAAAATTCCCATTAAACTCCAAAAAAATTCCCATTAAACACCCAAAAAGTTCCCATTAAACTCCCAAGAAAAATCCCATTAAAAGCCAAAAAAATTCCCATTAAACACCAAAAAAACCTCCCATTAATTCTCATCAAATGGAAAAAAAAAT
>NW_028147958.1:0-1232 GCF_008360975.1 Lichenostomus cassidix
CAGTGGATGGTGTTGGCAGGAGAAGTGAAGTGCCTCCAACGTGAGCTGGAAGCAGAGAGAGCTCTCAGAAAGCAGTAGAACAGCTCTTGCAGACAGAGCAGCAGTGTCACGAAAGCCTCAGGCTTCAAGGAACTGCTCAACAACTGGAAATAAACAAGCTCCTGCAAGACCAGGTGAGGGGACAGTAGGCTTCTGAATTGTCCAGGCCAGCCGTGTGGGTTGGTTTAACGCAAACAGAGCCTGAGGGTGTGAAAGGGCAGCAATCCTCTGCCAGAGGCCTCCTGCTGCTTGGCCAGGCAATGAAGACCCACAGGATGGTGCTGGGACAGTAAGTGCAGCCACGGTTTGTGTGGGCATCAGACGAGTTCCAGAGCAGCTTGGGCAGTGCCCAGCCAAAGAGTGGCAGCCCAGGGCAGGATCATCCCCAAGTCCTACCTGCCATGGAGCAGATGCCAGGGTGGAGCAGAAAGCCACCGTGGTGCCAGCTGCAGATGTGGGAACTGGGTTCCCTTCTTGCTGTGCTTGCACGGTGGACAGAGGGATTAGCTTTGGGCTGGAGGGAAATGGAACTGTGTGTACACTCTGGCAACATCCTGTCAACTCCGACAGGAGAGGAGGGGAGGGGAGGGGAGGGGTCACATTCTGTGTTCTATGGGAGGTTTCCACCTTTCTTAGCAGACACCTGTCTTTCAAACCAAGACACATAACAGGGAACAAGCCCAGGCCTCTGGACAGAAAATAGCACAAGAGCTGGCAAGAACCTCACCGGGCCAGAGAGAAGCAAGTCTGATCTTTTCCGGAAAAGAACATTTCCTATCAAGCATTGGTGTATTTACAGTTTTAAAGGAAATTATATATTTTTACAAAATAACTGAATTTACACTCTACTCCTACTTCAATTTACAGTATTTATACTTTGCCCCTATTTACAAGCAGAGTGGAGCGGCAGGAGGGCTCTGGGCTGCTCCCTTCAACACTCAGGGCTGTCCCGCTGCTGTTGCCGCTGTTCTCATGGCCAGCTGCCAGCGCAGCGGGGCCACCTGAGAGACGCCCAAGGCTCCACTCAGGTGCTGCAGAGTCTGGAGTCCCCCGGGTGGAAGCTGCAGGTGCACTGCTGCGGGTTTGCGAGGCAGTGCTGGAGCGGTCAAGATGTGCTGGCCAGCACCCTGGATCCCACCTGCTCCAGTCTCCTGCCCCGGGTCCCAGCTGCAAAAGACAGACAAAGAGAGCCA
>NW_028147959.1:0-1192 GCF_008360975.1 Lichenostomus cassidix
GTTTTATGAACCCCAAAGCCCTGGTGACTTCTAGAGATGAATTGGACAGGGTGACCTTCAAAGCCAAGGTAGTCACTCCTTGTTTTTCTCCAAACCAGGATTTCCCATTCCCAAACCTCGGCTGGATGGAGGAGGAAGCTGCGAGGAAGAGGAAGATGCCCCAGGACCCCCAGGCAGGTGAGGAGGAAGTCACTGCCCCTTTCCCCCTCCCTTCTCCTCCATCTCCCAGCCCAGCATCGCCCCTGGCTGCAGGACAGCCCTGCTGCTGTTGGGGGATGGACTGGGGGGATCTCCTTCCCCTTCCCTCTGGCATGGAGGCAAATCCCAAATCCTCTCCTTGTCCTTCCTCCCGCAGGCAGTGAGCTAAGGGTGGAGACCAGGAAGGACAAATCCTTGCAGCAGAACCTTGTGGAAGAGGCTTTTTTGAGCAGCTCCATGAGCCAGGAATTGAAGAGGGAGGAAAAGGCCCAGAGATGCTGCACAAGGAGGGACTGCAAACCCAGCCCAGGGTGCTCTGAGGAGCGAACACCCACCCTGAGCCGGGAAGGCAACCAGAGCCTTAATCAGAGTTCAGAACTGCAGGTTCCTGAGCAGCTTCATGATTGGGAGAAGCCCCACAAGTGCTTGGAGTGTGGGAAGAGCTTTGGCAAGAGATCCAACCTGGTCATCCACCAGCGCATCCACACTGGGGAGAGACCTTATGAGTGTGAGGAATGTGGGAAGAGCTTCAGCCACAGGTCCAGCCTGATCCACCACAAGAGGATCCACACCGGGGAGAGACCCTATGAATGTGAGCAATGTGGGAAGAGCTTCACTCAGAACTCCCACCTGATCTACCACAAGAGTATCCACACAGGGGAGAGACCCTATGCGTGTGGGGAATGTGGCAAGAGCTTCATTACCAGCTCCAACCTGATCATGCACCAGATGATCTACACTGGGGAGAGACCCTATGAGTGCCCTGAGTGTGGGAAGAGGTTTCAGACCAGCACCCATCTCCTCCAGCACCAGGTGATTCACACAGACGAGAAGCCTTTCCGCTGCCCTGAGTGCAGGAAGGGCTTCAAGAACAAGTCCACCCTCATCAGGCACCGGCGCATCCACACTGGGGAGAGACCCTATGAGTGTGGAGAATGTGGGAAGAGCTTCAGCCGGAGGTCCTACCTGATCCGCCACAAGATGACCCACACTG
>NW_028147960.1:0-11806 GCF_008360975.1 Lichenostomus cassidix
TTATAATGAAACTAGGGGAAAAAGAAAAAGAAACAGAATTTTTGGTGGACACGGGGGCAACATATTCGGTTTTAAATAAAGCTTTAATGCCGGTGGGGGATGATTATATCATGGTTCAAGTGGCAACTGGTCAATCTGAAAAAGCATATTTTTGTAAACCTTTAAAATATAAACTGGGAAAGCAATGGGGTATTCACAAGTTTTTGTACATGCCCAGATCTCCAAAAGCCCTTTTGGGCAGAGATCTGTTGGAACAGTTACAAGCTACCATTTCATTCAAAGATGGGGAAGTTACTCTGGAGGTAAATGATCAATTCCCTGGGGTATGGGCAACAAACGTACCTAGAAGAGCTAAAAATGCACCCCTGATACAAATTAAGTTGAAAGAAGGGAAACAACCAGTCAGGGTTAAACAACACCCTCTTAAGAAAGAAGACAAGGAAGGAATTAGCCCAGTGATTGAAAACTTTCTACAGCTAGAGCTATTGAGAGAGTGCAAATCTGATTTTAACACCCCCATTTTACCAGTCTGCAAGCCTAATGGGTCATATTGGGTGGTACAAGATTTAAGGGCAGTAAAAAAATAACTGAGGACCTCTATCCTGTAGTGTCAAATCCCTACACACTACTAACTGAGCTAACACCTGAACTACCCTGGTTTACTGTTTTAGATTTGAAAGATGCCTTCTTTTGCCTCCCTCTCCAGGAAGCCAGCCAGAAAATACTCGCGTTTGAATGAGAAAATCCCAAAAGCAGACGCAAAACTCAGCTCACTTGGACGGTGTTGCCTCAAGGATTCAAGAACAGTCCCACCCTAATCGGGGATCAACTATCAAAAGACCTGGAATCCTGGGAAGCCCCTTCTGAAGAAGGGAAGCTATTGCAATACGTTGATGACATTTTAATAGCTACCCGGACAGAAGAAGCCTGTGTACTCTGGACACAGAAACAACGGGGAGCAGGTGCACCACGACTGCTTGGAAACTATCGAAGCCACATACTCTAGCTGTCCAGATCTGAAGGATACACCTTTGGGTGATGCAGAGACCTGGTTTACCGATGGGAGCAGCTACGTCATCAGTGGAAAGCGACATGCAGGGTATGCAATCACCATCAGCAAAAACGTAATAGAATCTGGACCCTTACCGATAAACTTCTGCCCAGAAAGCTGAAATAATTGCTTTAACCTGTGCTTTGGAAATAGCAAAAGAAAAAAAAAAAAAGATAAACATTTATACAGACTCAAAGTATGCATTTGGAGTTGTACATGCACACGGAGGCATTTGGAAGGAAAGGGGACTGTTGAACTCACAAGGAAAAAACATTAAACATGCACAAGAGATAACCCAGCTGTTGGAAGCAGTCCAGCTACCCGGAAAAGTAGCAATTATGCACATTAAGGCACACCAGAAAGTGAGCTCAGAATTGGAAGGAAATGATCTGGCGGACAGAGAGGCAAAAGAAGCAGCAAAAGGTGAGGTGACAACTGAAGGGGCTTTAATTCCAGATGGCCAAATCTCCCTAGAAGGTAAGCCAACCTATAACAGGGTCATATAATGAAGAGGGTTGGGCTATTACTGCACAGGGGAGGTTGGTCATTCCCTCTCATTTAGTGTGGGCACTAGTAAGAACAGAACACCAAAAGACACATTGGGGAATAGATGCCCTACACAAATATTTAATTAAATGAATTATTGCCAGATGCTACCATCACACAGGTAACCCAACAGTGTGACCTTTGCCTCCAGACTAGCCCTAAAAATATCCCCAAACCAAAATTGGGCCAAATTGGGAAAGGGAATGGGCCTGGACAGCAGTGGCAAATTGATTTTTCGGAACTCCCAAGAAAAGGGGGGTATCGGTACTTGTTGGTATTAACAGATACCTTTTCAGGATGGCCAGAAGCCTTTCCCACTACAACTGTCAAAGCCTGGGAGGTAACCAAGGTATTGTTACAAGAAATACTACCACACTTCGGAGTTCCAGCCACAATGTCCTCAGATAGAGGACCACATTTCACTTCAAAGGTGGTACAAGTTAGCCATCATTTAGGCATAGATTGGGAGCTTCACACCCCATACCACCCACAGTCAAGTGGTCAGGTGGAGAAAATGAACCACCTAATCAAACAGCTAATTGTAAGACTGGGGCAAGAAGCCAACTTACCGTGGCCCCAATCTCTTCCACTTACGAATCCGAACTAAACCCAGAACTAAAGAAAAATTAAATCCTTTTGAGATGCTCTATGGGAGACCATACAGAGTACAGAAAGGACTATCCACCCAAGCTGGGGAGGAAACACCGTCCGCCTATATGGTGGCCTTGAGTAAGCAACTCAGGAAAATTGAAAAGCATGTGGCTGGAACCTGGAGTCGGGGCCTAGAAGCCCAGTACACAACATTCAGCCTGGAGATTATGTTTATGTTAAGTCTCTTACAGAGAAAACTTTGGAGCCACAGTGGGAAGGACCATTTCAAGTACTCCTTACCACTTTCACTGCAATCAAAAACAAAGAACAGAATGCCTGGATTCATCATACTCGAGTGAAGAAAGCTCCAGAGACCCCTTGGAAAGTGGCTTCTAATGATAATGAACTGAAATTGAAATTTACCTGGGTAAAATGAATGCAATTAGAAAAGTTACTCTCGTTGGTGTTCTCACAATTATAACCATACTTCAAGGAAAAGGAGGTACTTTTAGCCAGGGCGATACTGAATGGCCTTGGTCAAGAGCCCTCATAGGGCATACCAGCTTTCAGGGACTTTCCCTACAGACAGCTTTCCGGATTTGGCTATAATTGTAATGCATGTTGATGAAATTTACCACCCACCTGAATGGGCTTGGAATCGAAATGAGTGGATCATGACCCTACCTGGTATCTTTAATGAAAAAATCCAGGTCGGATACAGAAAAAAAGATGGAAAAGCCTTTTCTATTAAATTTTAATTTAGCATTTAAAATCCACTCTAATATTTTTAAAGAAATATGTTTTATTAAAAATTGGCAAACTGTAAATTTAGAATCATGGATTACATGAGAACAACAAGGGTTTATCTGTGAGAGTAACACAATTAATGTCAAAGATACATGCTTAGATGTTGAGCAAAGCATTTGCCACTTTGAAGTTCACCCAGATACTAGTCAGAAAACAGTACTTGTATATATTGGTCAGGGTTGTGTTTGCTTAAGAACAATGTGTGTTTTCATAGAAATAGATAATGACAGTGTTACTTTGGATGTTAGGAATCATTCTAATTTTTGTATTTGTAATTTTGTGAAGATCACTGGGTGTGACTTTCTGTATTTGGCACCAGTTGTATCTCGATCATCAACACCTATTGGGATGAACCTTACGCTGGTAAGACAACTGGTAGAGCATCAAGACTTAATTAACATCCTAAAAGGAATTCAAAAAAGTGGAAAGAAAACTTTAATAAACATTCACCATGATACAGAGGAAATAAGCAGAGTCTTACAAAGAGCAAGACAGGATGCGGATCACCACTGGTGGGATATGCTTTTTGGATGGTCACCCACTACAACTGGTATCCTTAATACATTATGTCACCCCATAATTGTTTTACTAATTTTGGTAGGTATTAGTTTTGTGTTATCTGTTCTGGTATTTGTTTGGAATTGTAGGATGTTAAAGAGACTATCCATTTTAACTACTTTATCGAATGTACATGGTAAGGCATTGAGAGATACTTATAGCAGAAGCTTGGAAGAAGAAGAATCCATATACTAGTAAAAGAATTTACTAATTTTATAGAAAAGGGGATTTAGGGTAAAATAGAGATTATTAATATGAAAGAACTAGAAGCTAGATAATAACTTTTGAACTGACATAGAAGGCAGAGATTGGATAATGATTTACTACAATTTTCCTGCTGTAGATCATTTATTATTCCCCTAATGATTTTGTGCCTACCTAGTATTGAGGAGGATAGAGAGAAGAGAGCCAAATAATTGAGAAAAACCACTAAGTGTAACCGAGCATCCCGCCCTTGGACCCCGAACTGGTACAAGTTGGCTTTTAGGCTTGGACTTGGACCAAGAATCAAGGGAGCATGCGCAAGGGAACAGGGTGAACAGTTCATCGTGAGGAAGACTACTGATCATGCCGTCATCAATCATTTGGGACCCCTGCCCACAATTAATTTGAGACACTGCACTTGCGCGAGCATATTTAAATGAACTTTGAACTCATTATAATACAAAGCGGGGATAGGTAAAGAATATGTGTAGGGGCTTTGTCTAACTTTATGCATATGTAACCTGTAACCTAACATAAACTTAGTGAAGTGCTGCTGACGGTGTGCATGTTTTTGGAGGGGCTACCCCTCATGCACCCCAGCTGGAATAAACACATACCTACTTCATAGCTATCTGAGTTGTGGAGTAATTCTGTGCTTCACACACACCCAAGCACAGCCATTCGGGCCAGTGTCCAAAGGTATTCAGAACGGCACGGACTTTCTTTCGCAAAAAAGTCTGTCTTTATTCTCTCTCTCTCCCCCTCGCAGCCAAGCAGGGCTGGCGGGAGCCGCACTCCCCTCAGCACCCCTGAGCAATGGCGGCGCCGCTCCCTCAGCGCTGCCCCGGCCCCGGCGGGCGGGGAGCCCTCAGCAGCGCCCTGGGGGCAGCAGGACGAGCCCCGGCCCTGGGCTGTGTCCCAGTGGCGCCGCAGAGCCCAGGGCAGATATGGGCAGGGCACTCAGTGCCATTGCTCCCAGCCCCGCAGCCCCTTTGGAACCCGGCCCGGGGCTCGCCCTGCCTCCTCCAAGGCCCTGCTGGGCTCCAGATGTTGCTCAACGCTCTGTGGGGATCTTGTGCTCGGCCTGAGCAGGCTTTGTATGCACCCCGGGGTGCTGAGAGTCAGCCATCAAATGTCACTGTAGGGCAGTTTTAAAGTGATCAACCTGGTGCGTCCTTTGTGCTGTGCCTTATACTGCTGTTTTATTCTGCTTTTAGAGCCTGCCTGGGACGATCACCCCCCCCAGGAGAGCAGAGCTTGCTGAAAGATGCAACATTCTCCCCCTAAGCAAAGGATGAAACAAGTGCTGAAAAATATTTCAGCTGTTCTTAGGGCAAAGATGTGATAAATACGTATCATAATATTGGCTTTTTGCAAATATTACAATGGATACTATGTGTATGATTTTAATTCTTTTCTTATAGAGGTAGCCTTGCTGTGAAAAATTGCTGTGGAATGATGACTAAGGTCTTTCTTGTGCTAGGTGAGCTTAGATGTAGTAGTGAAATAGCTGTTATAGTTTTGTTAGAGTGCTTGAACTGTCTTCTTGAACTGGGTAACATCCCACAAATGGACCCTGCCTCTGACACTCCAACTATCAGCACCTGTCGCCTGCAGAAACCACAGTCTGGGAGCGGTAACAGGATCAGTGAAAGATGACTGCGCATGCTCCGAGGAGGCGGATCAGTTCCCACAACATGCAAAATGGTTTGGAGAAAAATATGAACATGTGTAACTGTTTATGAATATGCATTAGGCTGAAGGGTATGTAAGGAGTATCACTGTCCATACCAGGTGTGCTTTTTTGGCTGAATGCCAAAGCACTCAGTGCTGACCTTTTGCTTTTATCTGTCCCCTATTGTCTTTTATTAAACCTTTTTAATCCTAACAGGAGAGTGGATCTCGTTTTTCATACAAGCCAGGCCCATCCAGCTCCTCCTTCACTCCCAACGGCGACGCCGCCAAAACCCGCGGAGGCCCAGAAATTTCCCCAAAAATCTCCGCCGCGCCGGCGGGAAAATCCTGGGGATTATCGGGGAAAATCTTGGGGAAAGGCGAGGAAGATTTGTGCAAATCCGGGAGCTCCGAGTGGAGGAGGCTGGCGAGTGCCATCTTGGATTTGGGCTGAGGGGAGAGGGAAGGCGGGAAAATGCTGAGGGGGAAAATGGCGGCCAAGAGTGAGGCGCTTGAGCGCCATGTTGGTTGAGGGCATTTGGGGTGAAAGGGGCAAAATGGCAGCTGAGCATGCGCGGTGTGGGTTGGAGGGAGGGAGACGGTGAGGACGCCATGTTGGGTGAGGGCAAATGGGGAAATGGGAAAAAATGGGGAAAAATTGTGGAAAATAGAAGTAAAAATGGGAAAAAATGGGAGAAATACAAGAGGAGAAATGGGGAAAAATGGAGAAAAATGAGGAAAAAATAGGGAAAATGGGGAAAAATGAGGAAAATATGGGGGGAAAAAGGAGAAAATAGGAGTAAAAATGGGGAATAATGGGGGAAATATGGGGGAAAATGGGGAAATACGGGGAAAATATGAGAGGAAAATGGGGGGAAATATGGGGGGAAAACGAGGAAAATATAGGAGGAAAAATAGGGGGAGAAATGGGGGAAAAATGCGATTTATGGGATTTATTGGATTTATGGGAGTTTTGGGATTTATTTGATTTATGGGATTTATAAAATTATTTAACCTCCATAACACCTCACCGATTTTTGCCATTTTCCCACCGTTTCTCTCCAGATGTTTTCCCCAAAATTCTCCCACTTTTTAACCCTTTCTAACCACCCCGAAATCCCATTAAAAACTCCCCAAAAACCCACAAAAACTGCCATTTTTTCACCATTTTAAAATAAATTTTCACAATTTTTTCACCATTTCTTTGCCGTTTTTATCCAATTTTGCCATTCTTTCACCGGATTTTCCCAAAATCTAAGATTTTTTCCCAAAATTTCTTCCATTTTTTAACCCCTTCTGGCCACCCCAAAATCCCATAAAAATACACAACAAACAACCATTTTTTTCCTTATTTTTTTCCAAAATTCCAGGGTTTTCCCAAAAAATTTCTTGAGATTCTTTGCCGTTTTTAACCCTTTCTGACTTCTTCAAATAAAGAATCTCTCAGTGAAACTAAAAAAATGTACAAATTGCAGATGAAAAATAATTGAAAATGAAATATTATTACAGACGAAAAATTCATCCAAAAAACTCTGATTTTCAAAAAAAACCCCCTCCAAAACTCCATTAAAAACAACACAAAAGACACCTTTTTTTTCATAGAATTTCCCTGGTTTTTGCCATTTCTTTTCACCATTTTTAATCAAATTTTTGCGCTTTTTTTTCCATTTTTCAATCAGGTTTTTGTCATATCTTTGCCATTTTTTCACCATTTTCCCCCCAATTTTTTCCAAAACTTTCAGGCTTTTTCCCCAGCCCTTCTCCCCCAGATCTGTGTATGCAAATGAGATGCAAATGAGATGCAAATGAGAGCTGCCGCCTCACTGGGACCTCAACAAACCAACTTCTGCCAAATTGGGCAGGAAAACCAACAACCCCAAACCAGCCATGGTATGGAAATTATATGCAAATGAGATGCAAAAGAGATGTAAATGAGATGTAAATGAGAGCTGCCGCCTCTCTGGGACCTCAACAAACCAACTAATGTCAAACTGGGCAGGAAAACCAACAACCCCAAACCAGCTATGGATATGGAAATTATATGCAAATGAGATGTAAATGAGAGCTGCCACCTCTCTGGGACCTCAACAAACCAACTTATGCCAAACTGGGCACGAAAACCAACAACCCCAAACCAGACATGGATATGGAAATAATGAGATGTAAAAGAAATGCAAATGAGGTGTAAATGAGAGCTGCTGCCTCTCTGCTTCTCCAACAAACCAACAACCCCAAAACCAGAACGAACTCAAGAGCTGTCTGGGGACAGAGCAGTTGCCCTTCTCCTCCCAATATGCATAAGCAAATGAGATGCAAAGCTCTCCAAAGGGCAGCTGGAACAGCACCAGGACCCCAGCAGGTTGAATTGTGGCTCCTAAATCAGCCGGAACCCTGAAATTGAGAAAAAATTGGTCAAAAATAACCCAAATTTTATTTGCTCTTCAAAGATCCTTATTTCTACTGCTAATCAATCACCTTCATCAATCCCAATCCCTCCTGCTAATCACCCATAATTAAGGTAAAAATTAAATTAAGTCTTGGCCTTGCAATCAGCCTCAACCCTTGCCAGGGGCGATTCAGCTTAATGTAATTATTCTTAATATTCTTAATTATTCTCCTAATTATCCCCTTAATTATTCTCTTAATTATCCTCTTAATTATCCCCTTTCCTTCCCTTTCCTCCCCATCTTTTCCCACTTTTCTCTCTTTCCCTCTCTTTCTACTGCAGGCTGCTTTATGGGCAAATTAATAAATTAATTCAATTAATTTCAATTTATATTGAAATTTAACACCCTCAACTTGCTGGATTATTTTGTGGTTTTTTTTCTTTTTTTCCAGCCAAGGAAAGGCAGGGATTCGGCCCAGGTGTGGCACAGGTGGCACAGGTGTGTCTCAGGTGGCACAGGTGTGACTCAGGTGGCACAGGTATGGCTCAGGTGGCACACGTGTGGTGCAGGTGACTCACCTGATACCCGCAGAGCGCGCATTGCCACTGCCGCGTTGTCACACTCCTCGTCTCTCCCTGCACCTGCAACACCCAGGTGAAGCCGCAGATGGGCATTGGCGACCCCGGGATTGTCGCCTGGTAGCGGAAGAGCTGCGAGCCACTGGGGTACACCTGAACGCGCTCAGTGACAATAGTGAGGCTGTGCAGGTGATGCTGCAGGCACAGTTGGTTGACCTGCTCCATGGCTTGCTGCAGCAATGGAGGTAGGGTTGGTGACCTGGGTGACGCCAGGTTGGTGGCTCCGTGTGGCCAGGTGGGTGGTGGAGATGACTCCCCCTCCTCCTCCTCCTCCTCCTCCTCCTCCTCCTCCTCCTCCACCTCCTCCTCCGTGTCCTCATCGCGGAGCTGCAGCTGCCGCTGAAGGTGGGGGTAGAGCCACCTGACCGTAGCCCTCGGTCCCATGGGCAGCACGGTGCCTAGGGGATGGGAGATGGTTGGGTGCATTCCTGCAGCATCCCAAAATCCCATAAATCCCATTATCCCATCCCATAAATCCCATTCATCCCATCCCATTATCCCATCCCATAAATCCCATCAATCCCACAAACCCCACAAATCCCACAAATCCCATAAATCCCAATCCACCTTCCATCAGCCCCTTCTTGGCCAGCAGGGCGGCATCATGTGACTGGTAGGTGAGCACGGCCAGCTTGGCTTGGCTCCAGCTGCGGCTGGCATGCATGGTGACCCTGATGATCCCCTCGGTCCTCTGCTCCAGCATCATCTCCACCTGCCTGCGGCTCAGCCACATCTCCAACCCATCCACGACCAGCTGGCGCTTCTGCATGCTGCGGTAAACCACGATGGAGCAGCCGGGGCGCAGCTGGAATCGGTGGAGTTTGGCAATGGCCGCCGCGGCATCGCTCTGGTTGCAGTAGCGGGCGTAGGCGAAGCCGCGGTTGAAGCCGCCAAAGGTCAGCATCAGGCGGAACTCGTAGAGCTTCCCGACGCTCTGGAAAAGCGGGATCAGCGTATCCTCAAAAACGTCCTCGGGAAGCTTGCCGATGAACACCTCAGTGTCTGCTGGCGGAGCGCCACCCGCCCAGCCTGAGGATTAAAAAAATCACATCAATCCCATAGATTTAAAAATTGAAAAGTTGAAAAATCGTAAATTTCAAACAATTGCCAATGTACACCTCGGTGTCGGCCGGCGGAGCGCCACCCACCCAGCCTGCGGGGCTCAGGAAATATCCCAGGTTAAAAGTTTTGTTAATTTCAATTTTTTAAGGATTATTAAAAATTGAGATTCCCATGATCCTGTCAGGAAATACCCCAGGTTAAGAATTTTGGATAACTTTAGGCAAAAAGTTCTGCTTATCTTTAGCCCAGAAAATGGAATTTTAGGTTTTTTTCCAGGGTGTTGCTCTACCAGGTGAGGTTTGGTGAAGTCAGTGTATCAACAGAGTGGGAGAAAGTCAAAGATAAATTCCCCCGAAAATTCCCAAAAATTCCCCCAAAAATTCCCTGAAAAAAATTCTCCGAAAAATTCCCAGAAATTCCCAAAAAACTCCCCCGGAAATTCCAAAAATCTTCTCCAAAAATCCTGAAAAAATTCCTGAAAATACCCCCAAAAATAAAAAAAATTCCCCAAAATCCCAAAAAAATTTCCCTGGTCCTGTCGAAAAGGATACAACTTTTAAATTTGGTTTATCAACTTTACCTTTGCCCAGGGGAGAGAGGGTTAAAAATTTTGACAAGCATTTACTTGAAATTAACAAAATTTTTTAAAGATTATTATTTTTTAATGATTATTAAAAACCTAGATTTCCAGCGAAGGTGGAATGATGCTTTTCAGGCATCATGGTGAGTCCTGTCACATGCCCTACGCCCAAAAAAAATCTCCAAAAATTCCCCAAAAAAATTCCCGAAAAATTCCCCTGAAAATTCCCAAAAAAACTCCCAAAAAAATTCCCCAAAAAAAGTCCTGAAAATTCCCCCCCCCAAAAATTCCCAAAAACAAAAAAAAATTTCCCCAAAAATCTCAAAAAAAATCACGAAAATTCCCAAAAAATCCCGAAAAAATTCCCCAAAAAATTACCCCAAATATTCCCCCAAAAATTCCCCAAAAATAAAAAACAATTTCCCAAAATTCCTCAAAAAATTCCCCCCAAAAAAGTCCTGAAAGTTCCCCACAAAAAGTTTCCCAAAATTCCCAAAAAAATCCCAAAAAAACCCCTCAAAAATCTCCGAAAAATTCCAAAAAAACCCCCCAAAAATTCCCCTGAAAATTTCCCCCCAAAAAAATTCCCGAAAATTCTCCGAAAAAATCCCCCCAAAAAGTTCCAAAAAAATTCCAAAAAAAGTCCCAAAAATTCCCAAAAAATTCCCAAAACCTCTCAAAAAGATTACCAAAAAATTGCACCAAAAATTAAAAAAAAAAATTCCAAAAATTCCCCGAAAAATTCCCCCAAAAAAGTCCTGAAAATTCCCCCTAAAAAAATTCCCCAAAATTCTCAAAAGATTACCAACAAAATTCCACTGAAAATAAAAAAAAAAATTCCTGAAAAATTCCCCATAAAAAGTCCTGAAAAAATTCCCCAAAAAATTCCCCTGAAAATCAAATAAATTTCCCAAAAATCTCCCAAAAATTCACAAAAATTCCTAAAAAATCCTTTAAAAATTCCCAAATAATTCCCCCAAAAATCCCAAAAAATCCCCTACCTGGCGGCGGCCCTCCATAGCGCCTCTGCCCATTGATCTGCACCAGTTGGATTCCATTCTGCTTCTGCCAGGCCAGCAGGGCAGCCTTGCTGGCATCGTCGCTCCACAGCTGGGTGAGAAATCAAACTCTGCTTATCTTTAACCCCAAAAAAAGGAATTTTAGGTTTATTTTTCAGGGTGTTGTTCTGCCAGATGAGATCTGATAAACTCAGCTTATCGACAGACTGGGAGGAACCCAAAGATAAATTCCCAAAAATTTCCCAAAATTCCCCCGAAAAATTCCCCAAAAAATTCCCCAAAAAATTCCCAAAAATTCCCGGAAAATTTCCTCCAAAATTCCCCCAAAAATAATAATAAAAGGAAATTCCCCCAAAAATAAAAAAAAGTTCCCAAAAATCCCGAAAAAATTCCCGAAAATTCCCCAAAAAATTCCCGAAAAAATTCCACAGAAAATCCTGAAAATTCCCGAAAAATTCCCAAAGATAAAGGTAAAAGATAAAGATGATAAAGGTAAGATAAAGATAAGATAAAGATAAAGAATATGAAGACAAAGATAAAGAAAAAAGAAAAAGAAAAAGAAAAAGAAAAAGAAAAAGAAAAAGAAAAAGAGAAGAAAAAGAAAAAGAGAAAAAGAAAATAACCCAAAAATAAAGGCAATCAGCAGGACATCAGTGGCTAAAAACGTCTAAAAACATGTAAAAAAAATT
>NW_028147961.1:0-122463 GCF_008360975.1 Lichenostomus cassidix
TTCCTGCTGATCCTCTGCTCCCTGGGAATGCACCTGCACCTCCACACCGAGGGATTCCCAGGCTTTATTCAGTCGTGGGAACCTCAGCTGAACCTCAACCCCAACCCTCAGGGTGGGCAAGGGATGGAGGGCAGGGAATTCCCAATGTTCCTGCTGATCTTCTGCTCCCTGGGAATGCACCTGTACACCCACACCAAGGGATTTCCAGGCATTTTCCAGCTGTGGGAAGCTCAGGATGGAGCAGGGTAAGGTGTTCCTGGCTAGGTGTCTGCTCTCTGAGGAGGATTCTTCACCTGGCCCATCCACAGAGCCACAAGGGGCAAAGTCCCAAACTTGTGCCAGCTGTCCACTCTGCTCTGACCTCCTCTCCCACCTCCTTAGCAGGGCAGGGAATTCCCCAAGAGACAAGTGACCTCTTTCCCTGGAGTAGCTGTCTCCCCCCAGCTCCAGGAGAAAGGAAATTTCAGAGGAATAAACACACCCAGGCCAAAAGGTTGTTTTGCTGGGAACCATCAAAGGAACCTGAGCAGTTCCCCCACTTCAGAGAGAGCTGCTGGGCTGGTATCTGTGCTCCAGCCAAAATATCCTCGTTATGCCCTAAATCCTGCCTCGGAGCCCTCTGGGAGCACACACACGGAACTGTCCTGCAATCCTATTTCCAGAGACATTTAGGAGAACAGTGCTGCCTCAAAGCCAGCCCCTTCCCCCAGCCCCCCCTGGACCTGCGGGATTAGGGCACAGCTGGCACAGGGATTATGCAGCAAAACCTGGGCTGCTGCTGTGCTCCAGGGGACCTCGGCAGCGTGGGGACACTCGGGGAAAACTGGGATCGCTTCCTCCCTCTCCTCACATTTTCAGGATGACAGACAAGTCCATGGGGTTTGGAAATGGAAAGGTGGGCTCAGAGCCTTGGAAAATCCCTGGTGAACACTCATTAAACAACAGCATTTAATGACCTGACCCTCGTGTGGCCACAGTGAGACACAGAGCTGGACAAGGACACGGGAACTCTGCACTAGGGGTACATCCTGAAGGGTCACTGGGGCAAGAAAAGGCCCCAGGAGTTCCCAGAAAGTGTCCCTGAAGGTCACTGGGGCAAGAAAAGGACCCCAGGGTCCCCAGAAAGTGTCCCTGAAGGGTCTCTGGGGCAAGAAAAGGCCCCCAGAGTCCCCAGAAAGTGTCCCTGAAGGTCACTGGGGCAAGAAAAGGCCCCCTGAGTCCCCAGAAAGTGTCCCTGGCTGGCACAGTGCTGCTGGAAGGGCAGCTGGGTGGAGCTGCAAGAACAGCCACAGGAACGGTAAAGGTGAACAGAATGAACCTTAGATGCTGCACTTTATGGACTCAGCAGAGCAGAGATTACCCAGCAGCGGAGGGGCTGCACTGAGAAACAACCGGGAAATCCTACAGGGGACAGGGAAAGGGTGAGCTCCAGCTGCCCTACTGACCCCAGGGACCAGGCCACACTGACCCACCACTGACCCCAGTGACCAGCACTCCCTGACCCCAATGACCAACACTCCTGACACCCCAATGACCAGCTCTCCCTGACCCCAATGACCAACACTCCTGACACCCCAATGACCAGCACTCCTGACCCCAATGACCAGCACTGACCCCAATGACCAGCACTCCTGACCCCAATGATCAGCACTGACCCCAATGACCAGCACTCCCTGACCCCAATGACCAGCACTCCCTGACCCCAATGACCAACACTGACCCCAATGACCAGCATTCCCTGACCCCAATGATCAGCATTCCCTGACCCCAATGACCAGCACTCCCTGACCCCAATGACCAGCATTCCCTGACCCCAATGATCAGCATTCCCTGACCCCAATGACCAGCACTCCCTGACCCCAATGACCAGCACTCCCTGACCCCAATGACCAACACTGACCCCAATGACCAGCTCTCCCTGACCCCAATGACCAACACTCCTGACACCCCAATGACCAGCACTCCTGACCCCAATGACCAGCACTGACCCCAATGACCAGCACTCCTGACCCCAATGACCAGCACTGACCCCAATGACCAGCACTCCCTGACCCCAATGACCAGCACTGACCCCAATGACCAGCACTCCCTGGCCCCAATACCCAGCAGCAATTCCTGGGTAAAACAGCTCCTTGCCCAGCCTTGCTGGGGGTAATTTTGGGTTTTTGGTGTGTTTCAGACAGACCATGAGCTGAAGCCTGGAAATCCTCTTATTAAAAGGTGTCTCTATAATTGGAATAAAAAAACCTTTTTATAAATAAAAAGGAATAAAAAGCTCTGGGAATCACTAAGCTTTTATTACAACTTCTGCACAAAGCTTAGCAATAACTTAAAAATATGAAACCAGGCAACTGCATCCAAAGGTGATGCTGCCAGATAATAATTAAGAACCTGCAGCTAATTCCACTATGTTTGTGTTTCCAACCAATTCATTTCTTTTTTAGTTTATTGCTGGTTTTCTGCCTGAAGAACAAGTGGGAATGATACGAAATCCCTTCTGAAAGTGGTTTATTTATTCGAGATTTGATCTCATCCACCACGTGTGTGGATGGAGACGAGGAAACATTAATTTCTAAATTAAAAATTCTAAAACCACGGAAATGTTTCGTTCTGCACAAAGAACTCCACTGAAATTCCAGGGGCTCCTCACATTTGCAAACTCTTGTTGAAATTTGAGAAAAGACAGGATTTTGAGAGCTCAAAAATTGCTGTAAAATGTGCCAGCCTAAGAATATACAAAGCAGGATCTAAAAATCACCCCTGCATTGCAGGAACTGTTGTGCTGTTGGTTAAAAATACCCTTTTTCATTTGAATTAAAGCGCAAAAGAATTAAGAGTAAAGGCCCTGGAGGAACAAAGCAGGGAGAATTTTCATGTCTAAGAGTTCAAGTCTGGTGCAAAAAAGAGTTTAAAAAATAAAATTTTGCCTTAAAACCCAAGCTGAGGGAAGGAGATGCTAAGCCAGGCTCAAAGACAGCGAAAACCAGGTTGAACATAAACACACACAATGGACAAATTGGGTCCCAAAAGAGGAAGAAAAGCTATTTCCAAGGAAGTTTCCAACCCCAAGGAATACAACTGTGACCAAGGAATCCCCAAAAAGCAGAATGCTCCCATCCCACCCTGAGGCTGCTGCTCGAGGTGAATCCCCCTTAAATCAACACAGAAAACACAGCTCAGGGCTCAGCTGAGAGTTTACACAGCTCAAGTGCAAAAATAAACCCGATTTTCAGGCTGGAGCCACAAGAAATAAAGTGTAACTGCTGTGGGACTGAATGATTTCAAATTTGGCTGTATTTACATGAAAACCCTCATGGAAAACTTCTCAGCATTTGGATTTCACTGCTCTCAGGCCTTTAGGAAAATCCTGGAGGTTTTTTTTTCCCTAAATTATACAGCCAGATTTTTTTTTTTATTCTTCAACTAAATAAATAAAAATGCAGGCTGAAAAGGTAAGGACCACCAAGAGCCACTTGGCTTCGCCTGGCTGATTTCCACTTCATTCCATGGCAATTTTTATAATTCCATGGGAATATCCCAGCAAAGGCCAGGCAGGAGCTGGGGCTGTGTTAATCAGCTGCTCTGGCTAATTAACACCTCTTCCTTGTCCCCTGCAAGGCGTTGATTAAGCAACAGAAGTTTTGAAGGTGGGAAAGTCTCCCTGTCACTTTGTCAAAGATCGCATTTTTACTCCATTAAGGGTGGGAAAAAAGCAGGTTTTTTTCCCCTAATCGATGTTTTGTTCCTTTCCAGTACTCACATTCACAGAAAATCTTGGAAAAGAGTTAAATACACAAAAAATGCCAGCAGCACTGAGCTGGAAGAGGGTGAGCCCCTCAATTCCAAGGAGGCACCAGAGCATCCTGCCTGTTCCCAGCCATTTTCCACACGGCTGATGCTTTCCCATTCCTTCATCCCCAGGGAGCACAGAATCAGAAAATCGGCATTAATTCCATTTATTTTTTTCCAGCTCTGGAGCAGCTTTAAGGCAGGCCTGAGGTGCCCAGGTGAGGCCAGGAGTGGAGCAATCCCTGGATTTAATTCCTGCCGTCTCATCCTGCAGCTTCCCGGAGCTGGGAGAGAGGAGAGGCAAACACTACCCTGAGCATCATCTAAAATGCATGAGCTGCTGCCGGGCTGAGGAGCATTCCACAGGCACGGAAACCTGAGGATTGCTCCCGGATCAAACGTTCCCTGCATTCAGCTCGGCGGCAACCATTTCTCTGCGGCATTTATAGACAATTCGTGGCTCTGCTGAAGGGAAAACTCGGAGCATCCTAAGGGAATGGTTTGGGTGAGGCCATCCTGGGATCGGCTCCTGCTTATGATCAGGGAATTCGGGCTGGGAAGGATTCCTGGAAATCCTGGGAAGGATTCCTGGAGCTCCTCTGGCCCAAAAAACCCATCAGATTAGGGTGAGACTCTCCCTATCCAAGTTTCCTTGGAATAAAAACAGGGATGCACCACTCCACACTTCTGAAAGCCGACTGTTGTTTTACAGACACTTTATGATGCACAAACTCCTCTCAGCAGCCGTAATTCCCTGAGGAAACACATCCAAGCACAGCCACGTTTTCCCCAGCTCCAGGGAATTGCTTTCCCCACAAATCCATCCCTGTCTGGCTCAGAACACACAATTCCAGGGGCTGTGGGCAGGGGTTACAATCCTGAGAATGGATTTAAGGCTGGAATATCCCACAGGGGAACAACAGTCAGAATAAGAATTTATAACCTGTGCATCCAGACTGGCTGCAGTCACCTTCTGAAGTGCAGGAATTGCCTGGATTTTCCCTCAAAAACTCCTTTGGATGGAGTTTCAGCTCCGATTTGCAGCTCCTTCCTCACCCAGGCCTGGTGTTTGGAGCCCATCTGCTCCCTTCAGACCTCGAAGCATGAACTAGAACATTCCAGGGCTCTGTGCCTTGGCAGTTTGAAGGGATAAAGTTTGTGGAAGTGGTTCTGTCTGCCTGGGACAACCTGGATGCAGCATCATCTGCAAACTTGGCATGGAAGAATTCAGCTCTGCAGGAAGCACGGAAACTCTATTTCCTTCAAACACTTGGATCAGCCCTCTGGAATAAACAATGGATGGATAAAGGTGGTACAGAGCCAGCTCTGACCAACCTGAAGCCCTGCCTGGGAACTCAGGTCAAGTTCAGTGCTTTAAAAAGCACTTTTTCCCCGTATTTCAATCAAAGTAGGAAAGAATACCAGTGCAGAAGTGCTGTGGCACTTCCCAAGCACAGTTCCATGTACTGGGTGCCATTTCCATCCTGTGCCATAAAACAGCCAGGTCTGGGCAACTTCCCGAGGCAATTCCACAGATTACATAACCCAAATGAAACCGACAGGGATGGCAAAGCATTCCAGGGAAATGCCAGCTCATGGAATTACACTCCCTGTAATCCCATGGAAAATGCAGCTTTGGCACGTCCCACAGAGCCTGTGGATTTCCTCCCACAGGGAGTTTGTTCCGAGGATTAAACCCACCTCATCCTCGGCACAGGCAGGAATTGTTCTCCTGCTCTTCCCATTCACGCTGCTCCCTGGCACATCTCAGGGACACAAAGGCTTACAGCCACCGGTGCTGGCAGGGGAAAATCCACCCAGCCAGCAGTTGTTGCTTTAATCCCCTTTTTTTCTCAGGGAAAACAGGAATATTAGTGTTGCGGCTAAGGAATAGACAAGAATCCCTCCAAAGCAGAAAGAGCCAGGAGCAGAAAGCCAAAAAAAAAAAAAAAAAAAAAAAAAAAAAAATCAATGTTAACAACTATTTTTTCCCTGGAAAGAAAATCAGAATTACTGCACACAGCAATTTCTATTTGTTTGCTGTCCCCATGTCACAGCAACTGAAGATCTCAACATTTTTGAAGACCATTAAATTTCTGCCTTAGAGATACTGAAAACACCTAAAATGCTGGTAATAAAAACCATCCTGTGTCAGATTAGTTATTCAAAATCCTCAGCCTAGTTCTCTAACGGCCCAGTGTGAGGGTTTTAAATAACTCGAGGTTTTCAGCGCTCCTCGTTCTCCTCTGACCTTTCCTGATCCAACGAATGAGTGTTTGACAGGAGGCTGATTCCATTTCTCGGCAGCAGAGCAGCTCCTCAATGGCAGAGCTGGTTTTTCCCTCCCTTTTGTTCATCCTGCAGGAGGCAGGAGCTGCTCCATCTCCGGCTGAGGCAGGGAAAGGACATTTCCACCCGGCGACCTTTCAAAAGAAATGCCCTTTGCTCAATTGTTGGCTTATGTAACAGAGGCTGAGGAGAAGCCGTTCAGCCACAAAAATAATTCCTCTGTGTGCACAAGGAATGGCAGCAGCAGGGGGGATAATGCACTGCAAACATTTCTGAGCCTAAATCAGAGTTTGAACTGCCTGAGGTGCGAAATGCTGGTCCTGCTGCAGGACAGGGGGCTAACTTTCATTATTCCAAGTTTAGGAATGCAAGATGCTTTTCTTATTCCAGGTTTGATAATTCAAGATGCTTTCATTATCCCAAGTTTAGGCTCTCCATGGCTGGAGAGAATTCCTGCCTGCTCAGTGCTGCATCCAGAGGGACAAAGCTCTGTCACCTCAGTGCATCCAGGCAGCAGGAGAATGACAGAATTCCAGTTACACGGAAAAATCAGGAAGCAAATGGATTAAGAAGCAGCAGAGATGCCTCAGTTTGTGGAGCAGATTTGCCCTGCTTTGCTCATCGAGCTCCTTGCTCCAATCTGCATTTTTAGCAGCACTTTTCCCCCAGCAGTTTGGCTTCCCCCATTTCTCCCGAATCCCTGTTTGCCCTGTGCAGTATTCCCGGAGCTGGGATGCAGGAGCAGAGCCCAGGGTTTGATCTCGGTGGCCTACTGACACCGCTGGGATTACAGGGCCCAAAATAACCCGGGCAGCAGCAAACACCCCATTTCTGAGCTGAAATTCAACTGCAGCCCCGGGCAGGATTAGTGCATCCTAATCCCCGGGCAGGAATCACCTCCCTGCAGCCACAGCGCTCACATCTCCCCGTTCTGCACCCACCTCTCGCCATATCCATGTGCTGAAGGGCAAAAAACCACCCCCAACAGGCCGGTTTGGGGTTATTTTGGAGCCTGGGGCTTTGGAGCTGAGGGGGAGCCCTGCAGCTTTAGCCAGAGCAGCTCCCGGTGCTTCCCCAGCAAAAGCAAAATCCAATTAAAGGCCAAGCAGATTTGCACTCCTCGAGCAGGCAGCAGGAAAGGCAGCTGAAATAAAGCACTGAGAGAAGCCTTCCTCTGCTGAATTGAAATTTTAAAGAAATGAGTATCACCAGCATGGCACCCACAGCGATTGTGCTGAATTACACTGTAGGGGTTTTATGGTGAGGAACAGAAATGGTGAGCCGAACAAAATCTGAGCTAATCCCTTACCTCGAGCAAAAAGGTTCTGGTTTATATTCAGTTCAAAACCTGGTCCTTCACGAGATGACAGCACCAAGGAGCCCCTCGTGCTCTCCAACAAGGGGCCACATCCCATCGTGCAGCGATTTTACAGCAGCTTTAAATTTTATTTATTTTTTTTTAATACCTTACTAGAGCCCAGCAAAAGCACTGGGAGAATTTACCCCACAGATAAATGTATCCAACTTGAACAGTGGAGATCACAGCAAAAACAGGGCAAATGTGTAGGAATTTTCTCCCAGCCCTTGGAAATTTGCTGCTGAGGCTTTTCCTGAACCAAAGGTGGTTTTCCCATTGCCATCTGAGGGCAAATTCACTTTTTTTCAAGGGAAAATCTTTATTTAGCAGCTCTCCATCTCTGAGAGGCAACAGCTCCGCTTCACTTTGCAAAAGGAGGACGATGGGGTGACATTTGGAAAATCCTTTGGGATTTATAAATCCATTTTGTCAGGCTGAGGCCCCTGTCAGTAGGAGGAGAGCACCAAGCCAGTGCCCACCCTGGGCAGCCCCTCCTGTCGGTTTGGCTCCATTCTCCCAAAAATTCCCTTCCTGGAAACCAAAACCCACTTCTTTTTTTAACCTTTTTTTCCCCCTTCCTCCATATGGCTCAAGATTGGGGTCACCCAATCGCTGCTAAAAATAGGAGCTCTGGGAGCCTGAGCCCCCAAAGATGCAGCTCTAAACCATCCTTCACCCGCAAGTGAGAACAGAAGCTGCTGCTGAGCGCTTCAGAACCTGCAGCTAAGTGTTGAAAACCCTGTCAGTTCAAAATGCAACAAATTGAGACCGACAGGAAACCAGCAATGCAATCTCTAAGCCTTCTGTGGGGTTCTGCACCCTCAAAACTGGGGAGAAATGGGAATTGTCTTGGCTCTGGTTTGTTCCCAGAAGCAAAGAGAGAAAGTTACAGTAGGGAAAAAAAATCTAATCATAAATATCCTATTAAAAGAAATTAAAATATGAAATTACCCTCGTGTCTGAGCTTACAGGGAGGTGCTCAAGCATCAGAATTATTTATCTTTGCATGAAGAATTGGCATAAATAGGATCAAATTGAAGTATTTCCAGAAACACAAAGGTCAGAGGTGCTGCTGGAAGGGGGAATCCCGAGCTGACCATGATTTTCACCATTACAGGGTGTGTGCCACATAAAATAACTGGCTGGGTTCACTTCTAGGCCACAGGGACCAAATATCCCATTTCTTACAGCAAAGTGAAGCACAAAGAGCAGCATCCTCAGTGGATTTTTCTTATTTTTTTGCTCCCCAGCAAGAAAATGCACTAGAGCAGATGAAGGGAATCCAGAGCTTCAGTCCAAACTGCACATCTTCAGCTACAAACCACACAAACATTTCCCACTCTGCTAAATCCAGCAGGCTGGCTTTATATAGATTTATATTTATATCTATTTATTTTCTGCATGCTGTTTATTCCTGGCTTGCCTGGATGCTCCAAGGGTGGCGCCTGGGAGAGCTGGGAATGTTCACCTGCAGAAGAGAAGCTCCAGAGAGATCTCAGAGCTCCTGCCAGGGGCTAAAGGAGAGCTGGAGAGGGACTGGAGACAATGGATGGAGGGACAGGACACAGGGAATGGCTATGAAGTGAAAGAGGACAGGTTTAGGTTAAATATTAGGAAGGAATTCCTGGCTGGGAGGAATTCCTGGATCCCTGAGGTGTGCAAGGCCAGGCTTGGAGCAGCCTGGGACAGGGGGAGGTGTCCCTGCCAGGGATGAGTTTTTAGGTCACTCCCATCCCAAACCATTCCATGATGCCATGAAAATGTGAGTCAGCTGCTTGCAACCATTGCATTCCCTGGGAAAGGCTGCTTTAGGTGAACCACCTGTACATTGAGGCTGGAACACCTCAGTCAGGAAGGATCCACCACAGGAGAACAAACAGCATTTGCTGCTGCTGCTGCTTGAAGGTGCAGAGAAAACCAGACCAAAAACAAGCTGCAAAACTGCATTTTAGGGATTTTCCAACCCTCTATGGAGACAGGAGCTTCCTAACATTCCACCACAGGCATGGATTTCAGCAGGCTAACAGACAGAGCAGCTGAACTCTGCTTCAGAGCTGCTCTCAAACCACTCCAGCATGATTTAATCCATCCCCAGCACTCTGACATGACAGGAATTAAAACACTTCCCCCCTCGCAGCCTGAACCCGAGGCAGGCTCTGCTCAACCACCACAAAGCTTTTCCACCAAACCCTGGGAAGGAAAAAAAAAAAAAAAAAAAAAAGAACCCCCGGAGTGCTGAGCCAAGCTGGTGCTGGCTCAGGTTTAAAAATGCTCGGAGCATCTGTTTTTGCAAACTCCTGCTGTCCGCCCTCACGGAATTATTCCCGGCTGCCTGGCTCTGCCTCGTGGCTGCTGGGAGCTCTCTGCTGCCAAAAGCCCTCCCGAGCTCTTTTCTAGGCACTCCGAGCGATTTGCTCATCGTTTCCAAGGCTCTCTGTCAGTTTTCCCAAGCTCCGGAATTCCAGGCGTTTGCAGCCACTTTTCCAGCTGAGGTTTTGGGCTGAGTGTGGTTTTTTTTTCTAGCCCGTGATATTTCCCTTCCTCTCGTTTCCCCATGCTGTGACACACCATCACAAAATGCTTTAGTTTAGGGTTCCAAACGAGTGCAGGAGCCCCAAAATCCCTCACAAAATGAGGAGCTACACCTTTGGTTCCACCCTGTCACCGATGAGGATTTTAAACCATGGAATGCAAAACTACAGGGATTACAGCAAAGACCACCTTTTTTTTCTTCTTTTTTTTTGTTTATTCAAACCAGAACAGGACATTTTGATCTAATTTTCCTCTATAAAAACACCTCACAGTGCAAATCTCTTTAATTTGTCAGTCCCTGTCTTGGGTACTTTGCTCCTGCTCTGGAAAATCTGCCTTTCCCAACATCCCTTCCCTGCTTTTGCTCTGATGTAACAAAGCCACCACAGCTGATGTCAACTGTGTCCCTGAGATTCCATTTTAGGTAGCATTTGGCCAGCAGCCCAAATCCTACAGTTTTCCACAGTATTCCTCAAAAAAAACCCACCTGGCTTTCAAAAAAAAATTGAATTTTGCTAGGTCTACGGTAGTTATGTTACATTGGAATAAAGACTTTCCAGCTTTGAAATTCTGAAATGATGTTTAGTTTTGGCTCCATCTCCTCCAACACCACAAAAAAAAAAAAAAAAAAACCCAAGAAGCACCAGACACCAAAAACAAAGTGTTTAACTTGGAGTGAAAAAAAATGGAACAGATCAAGTACAATTTTTAGGGCTGTGAAAATAAAGTCACAGATAATTACCATGATTTGAATGGTTGGATATTGGATTTGATGGAGAGCATTGGTAATTCCTAAGTTATGCTTTAACAGCCAATCTCCCTCCTCCAGCTTTACAGAAGTCAGAATTCATATTCTGGACTGAACTGGGGAAAAAGAAAAGTCGTTGTATTAATTCCCAAATACTCCTGATTTGAAGAGTCTGCCTGAGCACACAAAGCCCATCCTCAAACATCCACCAGCCTGTGGAATCCCAGACCAGTCTGCCCCATTCCAGCCTCCAGAAAGAAGAATTCTGCTGGGAAACTCTTAAAAATGGACAAGGGCTTGGGGTAAGGAAGATCCAAGCTGTGAGGGCTATCTGAGCTTTGCTGGCCACACCAATGTGACCTCCTGCTCTAATGTTAATCAAAATCAAACTTTAGAGGAGAATGGACACACTACTCCTGAGTTTAGTGAAGGTTTTAGCACTGCCCTATAGAAAAAAACCCTAAAATAAATTTCATTAACGGAGCGGGTGTTGCACGTGTGTGGATTTTAGTGGCTGCAGTGATGACCAAGGAGATGGAAACAAAACGAAAATAAGTTGCTGATGGGCTAGAGGGTCTCTGAGGCTGATCAAGCCAACTCAGGCTGGGCTGAGAAGATCATACAGGACTTGGGAGAAGAGCACGAGTGGGGAAGATGCCACTGGAACAGAACATCCAAGAGCTCCTTGCTTTGGCCAGCAGAGGAAATGCCAACAGCAGCAAAGAGCTGACCAGGGCAGGACCCTGCTGGACAGGGCTCAGCAATGATCTTCTGGAAGAAAATCTGGGATGCAAACGGGAATGCCATCTGCAAAACACTGGGAATGATCCTTCCACTCGGCTGAGCCCAGCTGGAAGCACGGCCAGGTTCACACCTCACACTGTCCAAAACGTGACTGGAGAAACCAGGAAAACAACTTCCCGAGGACCACCGGGACAATTCCCAGCGAAAGGCGACACCCTTCTCCCCTCTAAACTGCGCTGACAGAAATAATAGCGGCTGGGAAGGTTTCGATGGAATTTCAGGAGCTCCTAGATAAGCAGGAAGAGTTGATCTGAGCTGGAATGCCAGCCGTGGGAGCCGGAGCAGCCCGGGCATGAATCACAGGGCTGGCATTGTCCTTCACCAGGCAAGATTTTACAATTGACTCCTCTCGGATTGTGCTTGCAGCAGGAGAAACAGCTCATTGTGAAGGGAGAGCCATTGATGGATTGCACGAGATTTAGTGGGCAGTGCTGGCAGGGCAGTTATCACTCCTATTCCACCCCAATTCCAGCCCCTCCCTGTTCCTCGAGGGAATTCAGGCCATTGTCAGCAGTTGTTGCCTCTTTACCTGTTGGCGGAATTTCCCAGTGTCAACACGTTAGTCATCCCGCCTGGATCGCAGCTTCCAGCGGGAGCTGGAGGAGGAGGAGGAGGGAGAAGAGCACTGGTGGGGAGGAGAAGAGAACTTTGAACGTTCTCCTCGCTGCTCAGCCCACACTCAGGCTCCAAAAATGCTCTGGGAAACCATTCCTCACTTTTATCTGGGGACCATTAAAAGGCACGGCACAGGCGGTGCTGGAATGGATGAGACTCAGCAGCCACAAACAGCGATGAAGGGAAAGTTTGTCACTTGCTCCTTTAAGGAGAAATTAATTTTAAGAATTAAGGATTAATTCGGCTCATTTTCCTGATTTTATGGTCACTTCTCTACTGGTTTCTGCCAACAGAAAATCCACATTCTGGTTTTAGCCAGCTGGTTCTTTCTTCATCCATGCAGAGCATAAACTAATCAAGCACCAACTGGCTTAATTTGCTTTTATTTCCACTCATGTCCAGCTTCGAGCAACCCAAGCATCCTTAAGTCCTCAGGAATGGTGAAGAACTCTGTGCACTTTAGGGAAGAACTTTCCAACTTGCTCCCAGTCCAACTCACGTGTTGGTTTGCTGGAAAACTACTGCAGATTTCACAGGGGGCAGCGACTTGAGACCACAAAATCATCTTTGAACCCCAACCACTCTACGGTGGAATTATTACCACACTAGAGCCTCTGGTTTTCCAGCCGCTTGTTTAGAAAATAAAGATACTGCAAAGGTGAAACAGCAAGTGGAAAAGTCATGTTTTCATCACCTCCACGAGGAGTTGCTGTCTGCCTTGAAGCATTGAAGTGATTTCCCAACAGCTACATTTAGAAACTACAAGTTAAACACAGATCTCCTTGACAAACTGACTTTTTCCAGCTGTTCCTCCTCATGTTTCTCCATCTCCCTCCCAATTCCATCTCAACTCTGCTCTGGATACAAGCCATGAGCAGAAACTGATAATTTTCCCAGCAGAATATTCAGGAAAAGTTCAATTCCTGACACATTTTCCTCTGATCTCAAGGTGTTGATGCAAGAGCTTTCAAAATAAGCCACCCAAGCGTCAAAAACCTCCTTCCAGTTTCAGCAAGCTTAAATCCATAGGTGAGCCAGCCTCCAAATATCCTGAATTGCATTAAGCCTGGAAAAAATTACTGGGAATTCAGCAGTGATCTCCCATCAGAGGTGGGGAAAAAGAGCTGCTTCCCATAAACACTGGGAATTTTCTGCTCCAGGTGACCTCAAGTTCCAGCAGGTCCATTCCTTTATCATCCTGAACTCGGCAGCACCTGGACTATCACCTTTCCTACTCTGATGATTCCCCATCAATAAAAGATAACACAGTTGCTGCCTGTGCCCTTTGGGATCCTCCCCTGCCCCTTCAAAGCACACACCCGCGGGTGAGAGGTGGTTTTTAAGGGATATCTAAAGGAATAGCCACGATTCAGGAAGTGGCTGGACCTGTTCTCCATGCCAAAGAGGAATTGTTCTTTTTCAGGAAGCTTCCCATGGGCCATTATTTGCTGGGAAAGCCTCAGTTCCTCTGCAGCAGGGCCTACATTCTTTAAATTAAAATTAGGGTACAGGTTGAACTGTCAGAAGGGTCTCAGCCTTTCACTTGGCTTGGGGTGCTCCACTTCTTCCCCAGCAGATTTTCACTCACCTGTGTGAGCTCCCCCAGCATCACAGAAACTCTATCTCCCTCACCACTTCATTAAAAATAAAAATGAATGAACTTTCAGGACACACCAGGGGTCTGCAATCTCCCCTCATGCCCAGACCAGCTTGGGTCAGCTTCATGCCCAGCACGAAAGTCACAATAAAGCCATTTTCCAGCTCTCCTCAAAACTCATTCCAAGGTTGCCCTCCAGCCTTGTGACAGCTGTCAAACGCCAAATGTCAGCGCTGCCCCCAGCCATTTGGGATTGTTATCCCAGCTGCTGGCATTTGACACCTTCCCTGCTCCTCCTGCATGAACAGCACCCGACCCACTTCACTCCACCCCAGCCCAGGGCTGGAACTGCTCTGGGAGCTCAGCAGTGCCATGGCGATGCTCGGGTGCCACAGAACCACACTGAATCCACAACCCCACGGCATCTGGATCCCTAATTCCCACACAGCCCCAGCAGGGCTTTCCCACACTCCACCAAGTGCCTCACTCTGCAGAGAGCCTCCCATTTTCATTCAGTGTGGATGCCAAACTCTCCCTGCTGCTCTCACACTGCAAAATCTGCACGTGCTCAGGCAATAATTCTCATCTGGGATCTTTAGGACAGCGTTTCTCCCATCTAGATTTCTCCTAGCATTGCCACACACACAGAAAGCCCCAATGCTGGACTGGTGGGAGGTGTCCCTGCCCATGGCAGAGGGTGGAATGGATGAGCTTTAAGGTCCCTTCCAACCCAAGCTAACCTCGGATTCCAGGATTCCCCTAGAGCAAAGAGCCAAGGACCTCATGCTGCAAGGCAAAATTCACCTCACCAGCGGGAAAACCTCTAGGAGTGAGCATTATCTGCAGAGCAGAAAGGATGGACAGAGGAAAAAAGGACAAAATGATGAAAACAGCGTGGAATTGGTGTCTTAACAAGACATCCCTTCCTCCCAGTGGATCCAGAGGGCGAATTTCCCCACGGATCCGGAGCAGGGCCTCCTGAAGCCGAGCTGCCTGCCCTTCCCGGCAGCCCCAGCATGATGCTGCACTAGGAGCATCTCCTCTCCGGAGAGCCCCGCTGGGGCAGACAGCCCTGCCCGGCCCGCCGCGATCACACGGCCATCTCCCGGGCGCTGCAGGATCTCCTCGGAGCAGGAGGCTCGGCTGCAAGGAGCAGCTCTTGGCCCCGCTCCGCTCTGCCACTAATTGTCATGCACTTGGCTGCGAGCTCGCCGGGGAGGAGGCTCCGCGCTGGATTTAGCTCACGCTATCCTACAAGAACCGAGAGCGCTCGGGGTGTGGTGGGTTGGTTGTTTCTTCCTTTTTTTTTTTTTTTTTTTAATTCCTTCTTTTACGCTCCTATCAGAAGGACCTCTCCAGTTGCTAAGGAACTAGGGGGTTTATTGCATTATAAATGATTTAAGGCGGCCCGGCAGCTGCAGGTTCAGTAGGCGGGAGGAGATGAGGAGATGTTCCATTTTACCGGCGGCACCAGGCGCCTCAGGAGGAGCCGGGGGGGAAGGGGGGGCTAGCCTGTTCCCCCCGTTTCTCCTCCTTCCCCCGTTCCCCCGAGGGCCCCAGATCAGCAGGGATTCCCCCCAAAGGCAGGGTCGCCCCCCACCCGCGGGGCTGCCCACAGCGCACCCGCCGCCATAGCAACGCGCCCCCTCCCGCTCCCCCCGCCGCCTCCCTCCCTCCCTCCCTCCTTCCCTCACCGTTCTGCGCCGCGGCGGGTCCCGGCAGCAGCGCGGCCGTCACCAGCAGTAGCGAGAAGGCGGCGGGGAGCGGCCCGGAGCGCGGCATCCTCCCGAGGCAGGGGCAGGAGGAGGAGGAAGAGGAGGAGGAGGAAGGTGAGGAGGGTGAGGCGGCGGCGGGAGCGGCGGCGGCTCCGTCCGTCCTTCTCCGCCGACCTCCTACCGCAGCGCAGCGCCCGCTCTCGCGAGAGCTGCCGGGGGCGGGGGGCGACGCCGCCGGGAGGGACGGGAGCGGGGGGGCGGTGTCAGCGCTCGCCTCGCCCGCCCTGCGCCGCCATGTTGGCTGCGCTTAGTCCGCTCTCCTCAGCGCCGCCGAGGCTCCCCGGCTGCGGCTTTCCCTCCTTCCCGAGCTCCCCAGCTGGCGGCGGGACAGGGACGCGCAGACGGCGGGGAGCTGTCCTCTGCGCTTTCTGCTGTGCCCTCGGGGGCGCCATGGCGGAGTCCGCCTGAGGCAGCCTCCCCTCAGGGCCCCGATGGCGGAGCCCGCCTGAAGGAACCGTCCTCCCACGGGCGCCATGGCGGAGCTGGCCTGAGGGATCGGGACCCTGAGGGAGCTCGCGTGAGGGAACCGTCTCAGGCGCTGAGGGCACGATGGTGGATCCCACCTCAGGCAGCTTCCCGTTGAGGGCGTGATGGTGGAGCCCCTACTCGGGGATCCATCCCCTCAGGGACGCCATGGCAGAGCCTGCCTGAGGGAGCAGTTCTTTGGGGCGCTGAGAGTGCGCTGGTGGAGCTCCTGTAGAGGGATCTGTCCTTTCAGGGCCACCATGGCAGAGCCCCACCTCAGGAGTCTGCCCTGTCTGGGCACTGAGAGCACCATGGTGGAGCCCTTCCTCAGTGATTCATCCCCCCAGGGACACTGTGGAGGAGCTGGCCCAAGGAATCCATCCCCATCGGGGCACTGAGATGGCAGAGCCCCTGCTGAGGGAACCTTCCTCTCAGAGGCAGCGTGCTGGATGCCCTACTGGGACAGCATGGCAGAACCTGCCTGAGGGATCTCATCCCCATAGGGCACCGAGGGTGTGATAGCAAACCCCTCCTGAGGGATCCAGCCGCCTGGGCGCCATGCTGAAGCCCAGCTGAGGCAGCCTCTCCTCAGGGCCACTGAGGGCAATGGTGGAGCCCCTCGCAAGGGAACTGTCCCCTCAGAGGCACCATGGCAGAGCCCTTCCTCAGGGACACCGTGGCAGAGCCCCTCCTGAGGGAGCTGTCCCCTCAAAGACACCATGGCAGAGCCTGCCTGAGGGAACTGTCCTCTCAGAGGTGTCACCGAATCTGTGGGAAAAAGAAAAACCCTCCAAAAACATTTTAATGTTAAGAGAGTCGAGGCATTACTTTATTATCTGGCCAGGATGTTGTTCTGGCCAGGATGTACCACAGAAATCATCTCATCCACACACAGCCTGGCTGTGCAGAGACAGTCATTCCATGACACATAACTTTTATTTGATTTTTCAGATATTTTATACAGTAAAAATACATAGGAAAGTATTTGGTCAATGTTCATTGGTTTAAAGTTGAGCAAACCCCCAGTATTCAGTTTCCCATTGGATCCGAATCTCCTCGCCTCTGATGTTAATTAGATTATTCTTCCTTCTTCGGTTTTTCTTATCAGTCCTTTCTGGGCCAGGATGTCTTCACTCTTGCTGGAGGTGGTCTGGGCTTTTAGATAGCCACTGATGTCCTGTTGATGGTCTGCTGATTGCCTTTATCTTTGGGTTACTCCCAGTCTGTTAATAGGCTGAGTCCACCAGACCTCATCTGGTAGAACAATGTCCCGGAAGAAACCTAAAATTCCTTTTTCCGGGGTAAAGATAAGCAGAACTTTTTGACTAAAGTTATACAAAATTTTTACGCTGGTGTATTTTCCAACAGAGGCACTGAGGGTGCCATGGCAGAGCCTGCCTGAGGAGTCCATCCCCTCAGGGACATCATGGCAGAGCCCTTCCTGTGGGAACTGTCCCCTCAGGGACATCATGGCAGAGCCCCTCCTGTGGGAACTGTCCCCTCAAAGACACCATGGCAGAGCCCTTCCTCAGCAACACCATGGCAGAGCCCCTCCAGCTGCAGTGTGAGGAGCACCACACTCCTTGCTTCTGTTCATGGGCTAAAAACACTGGCAAATACAAGGCAAGGGTTCACATTTGGCTCTGTTCATACTCAATTTAGGGATTTTCTGTGCCATTCTGCAGGGGCTGCAGCGCGTCAGAGGAACCCAAAGTCCACCCCAAATTGTTCAGCTTCAGGTCCACACTCCCACAAAAAGACCAAAATAATTTTAAACACCATTCTATCCATCATTTCTGTGCTTCCATACAAAAAACTTTGAAGGCCCGTGTCATTTTTGCACAAACAGGAAATCGAGGCTGCATGAAGTAAAGGTGTTTGCTCCGTGTTAGCAGTGGAATTGTGGGAAAAAGCACAAAAAATCACTCGTGGATGACTGGACCAGCCAAGCAGGCTGGAAATTGGCTGTTGGTGAGCTTTGGGTCCCTTTTCCTTATTTTCCTGTCATAAATCACAGGCGCCAGGTCAAATTTGCTCCTTGCTCTTGCTTTGTTCTGTGCCAGTGACCTCAGCTGATGGTGGGGAAATACGAGGCTTGTAGGAGACCATGGGACACACCAGCAGAGAAGGAAAAAAATCGCCGAAAATCCCTCCAAATCAGATTTCCAGCTTGCTGCAGAGCCCTGTTTCACTGGTGTGCCCACAATGGGGTGGGGAGTGGGTGCAGCACTGTGGTGACATTCCAAACCATCCTGGTTTCTTGAGTTCCCTCCTCCTTCACCCTGCCCAGGTCAGTCTCAGCTGATCGTCAGCAAACACACTCCATGTCCTTTCATCGCCGCCGTGACTCACTGAAAGCAAGGATCAGACACTCCTTTCCCATGAAAACCCTGCTGAACTCCCTGCCTGAGCACCTGGGGACTCGGGTGAGGAGGGCAGGGGCGAGGTCACGGTGAGGAGCAGGAGGTTTTGGCCACGTGCTGGTGCCCTACATCATCCTGGCTGCCCCTGGCTCCCCGAGGATGCCAGGTTTGATGTGCCTCAGAGATTCCACTGCGCTGGAGAATTTCCATGGTGCATTTCCATGACTCACAGGTGGTGCCAGCTGATTCATCTGTGTCACACTACTCTGCTTTTTCTCACCGCGGTGCGGAAACATCCCCTTTTTCCTCCTTCTCTGTGGAACAATTCTGACAGCAGCCCTTGCAAAGCAGACAAAAAGGGGCAAAACCATAGTGTTACACCGCAGTGCCCCTCATGCTGCTCTCTGCCCGCTGTTTGCCCAGGATTTTGCTGTCAATCTGCTCCTCGCAGACACCCACTCGCTATTAGGCCTTACCTCCAGTGCCTGTTTTCCAAGTTTGGAGCTGGAGAGCGCCGTGCCTGCCAGGGAGCGGGCTCTGGATCTGCACAGTAATCCCTGCTCCGTAACCATGGCAGCTCCGGGTGACTCACGCTGCCAGAGGCCCGCGCCCAACTTAGCAGCAGGAATTTTTCCCCCCTCTGTCACCAGCTCAGCTTTGCTGGAGTTTCTCCCCACAATTGCATAACTCAGCTGTCACTTGTGTTCCTCTGGTTCTGCCTTGGGGACAAACCTGGGACACTGCCCTGGAGCTTCCCTGGAAGGCTCCCGTTTGAGGAGGTTCCCCAGGCAGAGAATGTAGGCTCTGCACAGAGATGATCCATGGATTTGGGATCATACAGCACAAGAGAGCAGGGCAGAAAGTCACCAGGGCCAGGAGGTGTCCTCACAGATCTGATCCAGAGTCTCTCAGAGCACAGAGTTCCTACAAATCCCTAATATTTATGAAACAGGGTCTATTTCTGCAGTACTCAGGTGTCCAGCCATGTAAACTATGGCCAAAAAAACCCTCCTGATCTTCCATGGATGAGGGAATCCCCTTGCGGCTGGAGCTATGCAGGAAAAGGGGATTTGCCAGCACTGGATCCACCACAGTGGCTCAGTGCTGAGGAAAGTCCTGATATTTCAGCAGATTGACTGTGAGCAGGGTGATGTGTTTGGCTCCTGTGGGAATGGTGATTCCCGGCTTCAGGAATGACAGGAAAAACTCAGGCTTGTCAAAGTTTTCCAATCCCTGCATTTTCCCTTCAATCAAGACCCATCTTTTCACCTGGGGGTCTCAGTTTTCATTATTCCCTGCTTATTCCTCCAGCACAAGGAAGACAGCAAATCCTGGAAGCCAGACAAGCAAAGAGGAAGTAAGAAAAACCCCATAATCGGCAGGAAATTCAGGAGACTTTCCGTTCTCAGAGGAGAGTTTCAGTTCTCAGAGAGCAGCAAAGAACTTTTTTTTGGGGGGGGTGGGGATTTTTCTTCTTGCAGCTGTGAGTGTTTGAGAGATCCCTGCTGTTATTTTGATGTGTTTAGTGACACCCTTTGGCACTCGAAAGCTTTCACAGAAAGGTTTGGGGTCGAAGGGATTTTAAGGATCATCCTATTCCACCGCCTGCCATGGGCAGAGAACCTCCCACCATCCCAGGCTGCTCCAAGCCCTGTCCAGCCTGGCCTTGGACACTTGCAGGGATCCAGGGGCAGCCACAGCTTCTCTGGGAATTCTATCCCAGGGCCTCTCCACCCTTCAGGGAAGAATTTCTTTGCTTTGCCTCACTTGGAGTCACCTTTTGAATCTGTTGCAAGTGGAGGGCAGAGCATGAAACACTCAGAGTCCAGCAAAAACCTCCTGTTTTCCAGCTGCTCTCAGGGCTGAGATAACATCAGATAATGCTCCCAGGGCCACGTGCCAGGAAAACAGCGATCCCAAAAGGTAACTCCGAGCTGATTAATGGATATTCATCTCCCACAGGCACAATGGAGCTGGAGAACGACATTAACCTCATCAGATAACAAGGGAGCCACCAAACCATCGGGGTGTGTCACCACAGAGGCTCTCTGCCTCGCACACACCGTGCTGCACAGGTGACCCCTTCCGTTTTCATCCTAAACAGCCGGGAAAAGATTCAACTGAAAAAAAAAAACCCCTAATGCTCTGAGGAATGAGAGGAGAAGGGGGAGCTTGTAAAATCACAGAGTGACATGCTCTGAGGGAAAAAAGTCAAAGGCAGAGCTGCACAGGAAAAAAAAACCGACATGAAAGATCTCAGAGTAGTCATAAAGGAAATCTAGATGTGCTTTATTCCTTGGCAGAAAGCTGACTTGCCACTTGCCAATCCCACGGGGAATGGTTTCTTCGCAGCCATCCCCTCCTCCCCCGTGCTCAGATGTTCTGTCAGCCGTGTCAGGGTGGTGTCACTCACTCTGTGCTTTCCTCTCCGAGCAGGAATGGCTCTCCGTGCCCAACAAACGTCCTGACAGAAAGGGTGATGTGGGGCAGGCTGGTTTGGAATGTAAACACGCAGTCCAGGGGGGAATGTCAGCAGGGCTGAGATCGGCTCTGTTCTGACAGAAAGTTCGTCTGACCTTATTTTCTGCAGGGAAGGAGCGAGAGGGAGACCAATCAAACTGCTTCCCCCACTCCCTCCTCTCTGACCCAGCCCAAAATTATTTGTCTCCATTGCGAATTTTTCATCCACTGTAATGTTTTTCTCCACCCAATTTTTTAGGGAATGGGGTCCAACAACTTAGCCATTCCCTGACCTCATTGCCCTGAGGAAAGGGATCACTTTTTTTGGGAGCAGCTCCGTCCAGCCACAGGCAGGATGCGTGGGGACAGCCATCCTACACCCTGACGTGCTCCTGGGTGCCAGTGAGGGGCTCCAGGAAGGCACAGGGGGAAAACTTGGAACATCTGGAGGAATTTCCAGGCTGCAGAGGTGGAGCTGCGGCTGATCGGGCAGGAGCAGACGGCAGGTGGCAGCCCTGGATTAGCACAGGGCTGGCTCCAGGGCCGTGCCTGCAGCTGAGCTCCGGCTGGGGAGGGGAAAAGCAGCGATTTGGGCTCTTCTGGTGGCTGCAGGGACAGCCCTGTGTCCTGAGCTAACACTCAGACTGTTCCCGTGGCATTTTAGTAGCCCTGGGTCGGGCTTTGGACAAGTGGGGCAGCAATGGGGGCTGTTCTCCTGAAGGGGTGGGGAAGGAAAGGGAACACCGTGTGTGCTAAATACATATCATAATGCTGGCTTTTCGCAAATATCACAATGGATACTATGTGTATTATTTTAATTTTTTTCTTATAGAGGTAGCCTGGTTGTGAAAAATTGCTGTGTGATGATGACTAAGGTCTTTCTTTCTAGTACTAGTTGAGTTTAATAGCAGTAAAATAGCTGTTCTAGTTGGATTAGAATGCTTGAAGTGTCTGCTTGAACTGGATCCCATCCCCCGGCCGGACCCTGCCTCTGACACTGCAACTATCAGCTCCTGTCGCTGCAGGAACCACAATCTGGGAGTGAGAACAGATCAATGACAGATGACTGCGCATGCTCCCAGGAGGCGGATCAGTTCCCAGAACGTGCAAAAGAGTTTGGAGAAAAATATGAATATGTATAACTGTTTATGAATATGTATTAGGCTGAAGGGTATGTAAAGGGTGTCTCTGTCCATACCAGGTGTGCTTTTTTGGCTGAATGCCAAATCATCCAGCGCTGACCTTTTGCTTTTATCTGTCCTCTATTGTCTTTTATTAAACCTTTTTAATCCTAGCAGGAGAGTGGACCTCTTTTCTCACACCGTGGCTGGCAGGGAAGGAGCAGCCCCAAGGCAGGGAGAGCAGCCAGGGCTGGACACGGGCAGGTGATCCCTGGGCAGAGCCAGAGGCACCATCCAGGCCTGAGCTCCAGCTGGGGAATCAGGCCAGCGTTCAGCTCCCTGGGGCCCAGAGGGGCAGGGATAGCTGGGGCTGAGCTAGGGACCAGCACCCCAGGGGCTCGGATCTAACCAGGCCGGCCCTGGGCTGAGCTTCAAAGGGTTCCCAAGCCCGAGGGTGGGAATCCCATCCCAGGTGGGGCTGCCCAGGGCCCTCAGTGCCCCCTGCACTTGGCACTCAGCACTGGTTGCCCAAGAGGCAGGAGAGCTGGTGCCATCCCTGTTTGTTCCATCCAGGGACACCTCAGGGAGCTGAGGCTGGGGACATGTCGCTACCCCATCCATTGCTGAGAACTGGCTGTCGTGGCTATCATCGAGCAGGCGGATTCCCTCCTGGGATCATGGCTCCTGTCCCACCCCACGGAAGGGTCCCTGCGGGGTGCCCGGGGCTGGTTGGTGGGGCTGGGGACAGCTCAGTGCCCCATCCATCGCTGAGAGCTGTGCTGCCACCGCCATCATCGAGCGCGGCCGCAGCCGCCCCGGGGCGCGGGCAGCCAGGCAGAAAGGCCGATAATCCATGTGCCTAAAGAGCGGTGATTAACATGAAATGAAGACAATGAGCCGCGATCAGTGTGCAATGACACAGGGGCAGCCAGCAGCTCATGCCCAGCTGGCACCGGCAGCCGTGGCAGCGCGGGGGCACCGCCTTGTGCTGCTTCACGCCCCTCTTGGGGAATGGTGATTTCCCCCGGCCCTGCAGCTGATCCTCCCGCGGCTAAATCCAAACGGATACCGGCAGCTGGCCTTGGGAACATGGGAAATGATAAATAGCATTCTCCTGGTGCTGCACGCTGCAGGTTCCACCAGCCAGGGGTTTTTCTGCCCTCAGCGGCTCTCTCTGAGCAGCTCCTCTGCTGCCCTGGGGCACGTGTAGCTCAGCCAGTGATGCCATGCTGTCATCGATGCTCCCTCGGCAGTGGGACACCTGAGATAAACACCAGCGGTGAGGAAGAGCTGGGTCCAGCCAGGGGGCACTGGTCGATTTTAATGGCTTGGAGCAGCTCTGCCTGGGACCCCCAACTGCTGCCTGGTGCTCCAGAGTCAGGGAGCTGCTCCTGGTTGGAGCTGGAATGAGGTGAATCTGGCCTGGTTTCAGCTTCCAGGCTGGGCAAGGGACATTCTCGTGGTGAATGGGGTCACCTCTCCTTGGGGTCTGGAAGGAGAGGGATGGAGCCTGAAAGCTGTCCCAAGGCTGAGGTGTGATGCACTGTCTAGATCCAGGAATCTTCTCCCAGCTGGCTGGGGGTTACCAAAACCGCAGAGTCACCCAGGCCAGCCCCAAATTATTGCTCTAAACCCCCAAAAGTGGAGTCAGGGCTGGGGCTGCTCAGTGTCCTGGGGTGGCCTTTGCAGGGCCAGCGGTTGCGCTTTGATGGTCCTTGTGGGCTCTTTCCAACTCGGGATATTCCATGGTTCTGTGGTCCACTGAGGCCTGGAAACGGGCTAAAATGGGAGAATTGGGGATTTTAGGCTCTGGCTGCTGTTGGGGACAATATTTGGCCTTCAGACTCTTGAAAAACAAGCTGAGGAAATTGCAGTGGAGAGGCCGGGGAGGGGCTGGATGCAGGCGTTAAAAGAAAAGTAATTTATGAGGAGAAGATTTTTTTATCAACAGGAGGAAATGAACAACAGTGAGTAACCAGATTGGGCTGAATATCCCCACTATTTCACCTCCTAAAGCTCCCAGGAGGGACAATAGGGGAGGTTTAATTTATGGCAAATGTTTCAGCCGGTGCTGAATTCCAGCTGCTCCAGCCTGGGCAGGAGAGACTTTTCCAGCAGGGAACACAGGAGCATTGTGAAAGATGACTGTGATTCTTTGGGCATTTCTGGGTTAGATTGCAGCAAAATTGCAGCAAAAAGCAATTTTGCTTTAATCAACTCTCTAACAAAGCCCCAACATAGTAAAGAGCAAGAGGCATCAGAAGATAGGAAATTGTCAGCCTTGCTGGAGCTGAAAGATAAGATTGTATTTCCCTCCAGCTACACTAAAAGAAGATAAATTATCCATGGGGGCAATTCAGAGAGAAAATAATGTACAATTAAAGTTGTTTGAATTACACTTTTAGGGAAGCACGGGCGCAGGAAAAAGCCAGTCTCAGTGGAAAGGCTGAAACCTCCTTCCCATATGCTTCTAGAAAGCAGAACGAGGGGAAAAAATAATAAATTCTTGCGGAAAAAAAATTATCAATTGGGCAGAGCAGCCCTAAAGAGAAGCAAAGGATGGAGGTGTCTCTGTCAGGGAGCCTGGAGGGGAATGCTGAGCCGGGGGGGCTGGGCAGGGGGAGTGAAGGAGCTCTGGGCTCACCGGGAGTGAGGGGCAGGAAGGCTGGGAAAGGCTGGGAAAGGCTGGAGGGGAAAGGCTGGAGTTGGGCAGGAAGGCTAGGAAAGGCTGGAGAGGGGCAGGAAGGCTTGGAAAGACTGGAGGGGAAAGGCTGGAGTTGGGCAGGAAGGCTGGGAAAGACTGGAGTTGGGCAGGAAGGCTTGGAAAGACTGGAGGGGAAAGGCTGGAGAGGGGCAGGAAGGCTGGGAAAGGCTGGAGGGGCAGGAAGGCTGGGAAAGGCTGGGAAAGGCTGGAGAGGGGCAGGAAGGCTAGGAAAGGCTGGGAAAGGCTGGAGTGGGGCAGGAAGGCTTGGAAAGACTGGAGGGGAAAGGCTGGAGGGAGCAGGAAGGCTGGGAAAGGCTGGAGATGGGCAGGAAGGCTTGGAGAGACTGGGAAAGGCTGGAGAGGGGCAGGAAGGCTGGGAAAGGCTGGGAAAGGCTGGAGAGAGGCAGGAAGGCTGGGAAAGGCTGGAGAGGGGCAGGAAGGCTTGGAGAGACTGGAGGGGAAAGGCTGGAGGAGATGGGCAGGAAGGCTGGGAAAGGCTGGGAAAGGCTGGAGAGGGGCAGGAAGGCTGGGAAAGGCTGGAGGGGCAGGAAGGCTAGGAATCTCATCCCTGCAGTCCCTGCCGGCAGCTTTGCCTCTCCCAAGCCACGGGTGGGTGTGGAGCGTGGCTGAGCTCAGCAGGAGCTGCACTCAGAGCCTGGGCAGCTGCACCAGGAGCAGCTGCTGCCCTCTGTCCCCATCCCGGGGACTCCAGCTGCTCCCTGACACAACAGGAATGGCTTCCAAACTTCTGGAAAACCCCTCTGCCGAGACCATGCGGTGTGCAGGCAGAGCAGATGAGGAGGATGCAGAGGTTGTTCCAGGCTTTGCTGACATCTGCCCTTCGCTGGGCTCTGTTTGAGCAAACAAACCGCGGGGTAAAGGTTAAAAAAAGGCTCCGTGTTTGCATGGATCACTGTCCCGAAGTTCCCTGTATCCCTGTGGGAATTCCTGTGGGAATGGCCCTGTGGCCCAGCCCCAGATGGGTCCCTGCCCCAAGCCTGCCCCAGCAGCATGTGGGAGCAGCCAGCTGATGTGCCAACGTCCCTGCCAGTGGGAATCTCCTGGTGCTGTCCCTGAAAATCGGGAAGAAAATAAAAACCATCTAGCACGATATCTGAAGTGATAGAGAATCAGGCATTACTGTATTTTCTGGCCAGGATGTGCCAAGGAAAATATTCCAAACACACATGTTTTTGCAGGATTTTCTCTCAAACTTGATACAGTCAAAACTCATAGAGATGTGTTGTTCCAAAGTTCATTGGTCCACAGTTGAGCAGCCCCTAGTATTCAGTTTCCTACTGGATCCAAATTTCTTCGCCTCTGATGTTAATTAGATCTTCATTCTTTGATTTTCTTATGTCTTTTCCAGACTAGAGTCAAGGCATGACTTTATTTTTTGGCCAGGATGTTGTTCTGGCCAGGATGTGCCACAGAAATCATTCCATCCACACATAGCCCAGGTGTGCAGAGACAATCCTTCCATGACTAATGAGTTTTGGAAGATTTTCCCCAAACTTTATACAGTCAGAACTTACAGAGATCTATTGTTTCAATGTTCATTGGTCTAAAGTTGAGTAGCCTTTAGTATTTGGTTTTTTATTGGATCTGAATTTTTCCGCTTTTGGTGTTAATTCTTTATTTTTTGTTTTTCTTATCAGTCTTTTTTGGACTAGGCAGTGGCTGGGGTAGATGTTTATAACCCTAACGCTGATGTTCTGTTGATGTTTGTTCTTTTTTTAGTTTGTTCTTATTTTCAGTTTGTTGATATGTTAAGCTCATCTCCGTAGAGCAGTGCCACATTTAAAAAAAAAACTTCAAAAATTCTTTTCCCCAAGGCAAAATCAAACTAAGCCTGATTGAAGTTATATAAAAATTTTTTAACTGGTTTGTTTTCCAATAGCTGGGCTGTGCTGTCACCGCTTCCCTGGGCACGTGGTGACCCCTGGCCTCCCCTCCAAGGAGTTTCTTGGCACTGCCCAGGAGTTTCTTGGCACTGCCCAGGTGTTTCTTGGCACTCTCTAGGTGTTCCTTGGCACTGCCCAGGTGTTTATTGGCACATCGCTTGTGGTTTAGAAGAAACCTCTCCTTTCTTTCTAAGAAGAAAACTTTTCCTTGAAGAAAAGGTCTCAGGGAAAGGTTTTAGGGATAACACCTCTGTTCTCCCAAGCCCTGGAGAGATGAAATGCTCTAGGAATAACAGATTTTAGGGACAGGAAAGGTTTTAGGAATAACACCTCTGTTCTCCCAAGCCCTGGAGAGATGCAAGGCTTTAGGGATAGAAAAGATTTTAGGGATAGGAAAGGTTTTAGGGATAACACTTCTGTTCTCCCAACCCCTGGAATGACTAAATGTTTTAGGGATAGGAAAGATTTTAGGGATAGGAAAAGTTTTAGGGATAAGAAAAGTTTCAGGGATAGGAAAAGTTTCAGGGATAGGAAAGGTTTTAGGGATAGGAAAGGTTTTAGGGACAAGAAAGGTTTTAGGGATAACACCTCTGTTCTCCCAACCCCTGAGTGATTAAATGTTTTAGGGATAAGATATTTTAGGGACAGGAAAGGTTTTAGGGATAGCACCTCTATTCCCCCAACCTCTGGAGTGATTAATTATTCTAGGGATAACAGATTGTAGGGATAGGAAAGATTTTAGGGATAGGAAAGGTTTTAGGGATAACACCTGTGTTCTCCCAGCCTCTGGAGTGATTAAATGTTTTAGGGATAACAGATTGTAGGGATAACAGGTTTTAGGGATAACACCTGTGTTCTGCCAACCCCTGAGTGATGAAAGCCACGCTGGAAGTGATCTTGCAGAGGTGTTGCTGGGCAGAAGCAAAGCCTGGTGGCTTCTCTGTGATAAGAAAACTCCTGGCTGATCTTGACAGATAGCTGAGCTGAACTCATTTCCTGGGAGATCAAAATGGTGCACGTGCTTTGGGACTGAAGCAGGAACCTCTGGCTCCTGCCTGCTTCTCTGGGAATTTCTCTGGCCCCAGTTTTTCAGGTGGAATTCTGCTGCCTTCCAGGCTGGCTGCAGGAGGATGAGGGAGGACAGGCCCTGGGTGTCTCACTGTGAAACTGGAATGACACCTTTGAGGGAGAAGGCCTCATATTTATTCGATTTGGGGGGGAAAAAGTCCCCATTTTTGCCCTCTTGCTGCTGTCCTTGCTGGCTGTGAGGGGATGGTGAATCCCAGGGCAGAGGGGTTGGGTGTGGGAGGATGTGGGAACAAAGCAGGAGGAAAGGAGAAGGAAAAAGGCCTCATTTTCCGTGTCTGGGGGAGGGCCTGGAGAACAGCTGGCTCCTCATATCCCTGCGTGCCTGGCAGGAACAGAGGAGCCTTTTCATCCTGCAGGCTGTGGAAAAACCTCGGTGAACGGGGCAGAGTCATCTCCCCACTCCCGAGGGAGGCAGGGAGGCAGGGCATGCCGTGGGTTTGGGGTGTTGGAGCCCCACAGCCACCCCGGGAGCCCCGAGTGGGATAAACCCCTCGGGAATGGCTGATCCCGCCCAGGATGTCACCGGATCCAGGGCTGCTGCTGGCACTGCTGCAAATTTAATTCCGTTTTAAAAAATAACGACCTCTGGGCTGGGGAGGCCGTGTGGGCTGGGCTCAGCGCCGGGCACAGCTGGCACAGCCTGCCCTTGGCACGCACACGGCTCGGGAAGGCTCTCCTGAACATTTTCCAGGGATGCAGGCCCTGCACTGGAGGTGACCCCCTGCCCACCCTCCCTCACCACCCTTGCACACCCCTCGGGCTGATTTCACACCGCTTTGGACAAAATTAATGCCAGGTGGTTGCAGTGTCCCTGTCCTCACTCCCCAGTGCACATTCCCACTCCTTCCCTTGTGCCAAGACACCCCGGTGGGAATCTGGGGAGCTGACCCCAATAAATGGTGAATATTCCAATGAATTCAGTGGGATCAGTTCAGCTGCATTGCGGAGCATCCCAGACTTCTGGCACTTCTAGCTGTTGCCATCCTGGGTCCTGTAGGGATTTGGGGGTGGATGAAACCTCAGTTGATTCAGGGAAAACCCTTTTCTGGAGCTGGTGTGAACTGAGGGACAGCTGGGATGGCCACATCCAAGGAATCCCAGTGCTGTTCCTCTTGAGCCAGTAGGATTTGGGTTATCCAGAGGCAGCCTGGTTGGGATTGTGGGTTTTTTTCTCCTTTTTTTGCCACTGTGCTGCCCCATGGTTCAAAATCCTCCCAAACCCCTTCCTGCTGCTCCACATCCTTCGGGTTTGGCACTGGGATGTTCCAGAGCTGATTTATGGAGTTTCCCACTCCATAAATCCAGGGATCCCGCAGTGGATAATGCACCATGGGAATGCAGCACCAAAGGCTTCCCAAAGGGATCAGCAGGATGGAACGGGTTGTTTTCCCCATCCCTGGAAGTGTCCCAGGCCAGGCTGGACAGGGCTTGGAGCAGCCTGGGACAGTGGAAGGTGTCCCTGCCATGGCAGGGGTGGCACTGGCTGGGATTTAAGGTCCTTCCCAACTCAAACCATTGCGGGATTCCATGATCCTGGCAGGTTTTGGGGGATGGAAGGTGAGATTTGCTCTCCAGCCCCTGCCTTGAATCAATGCTGAGGATAATAAGTGCTGGACGCCCTGTGCTGGTAGGAAATAGGGGAATGATTCTCCTGGGCACCACATGTTTAATTCCCGCATCCCAAATGGGTGGGAACTGGAGCTGTGCAGCATTTCCATGGAGAAACAGCCCCAGTTTCCAGAGCTGACCCCCAGGCCATGGAAACCTTGTGGGGAGACTGGATTTCTCCCAGCACTTCCATCCATCCATCCATGGATCCATCCATCCATCATCCATCCATCATCCATCCATCATCCATCCATCCATCATCCATCATCCATCATCCATCATCCATCATCCATCCATCATCCATCATCCATCATCCATCCATCATCCATCATCCATCATCCATCCATCATCCATCATCCATCATCCATCATCCATCATCCATCATCCATCATCCATCCATCATCCATCCATCATCCATCCATCATCCATCATCCATCCATCATCCATCATCCATCCATCATCCATCATCCATCCATCATCCATCATCCATCATCCATCATCCATCCATCATCCATCCATCCATCATCCATCATCCATCATCCATCATCCATCCATCATCCATCATCCATCATCCATCCATCATCCATCATCCATCATCCATCATCCATCATCCATCCATCATCCATCATCCATCATCCATCATCCATCCATCATCCATCATCCATCATCCATCATCCATCATCCATCATCCATCATCCATCCATCATCCATCATCCATCATCCATCCATCATCCATCCATCATCCATCATCCATCATCCATCATCCATCCATCATCCATCCATCATCCATCCATCATCCATCATCCATCATCCATCATCCATCATCATCCATCATCCATCATCCATCATCCATCATCCATCCATCATCCATCCATCATCCATCCATCATCCATCATCCATCATCCATCCATCATCCATCCATCATCCATCATCCATCATCCATCATCCATCATCCATCATCCATCATCCATCATCCATCATCCATCATCCATCATCCATCATCCATCATCCATCATCCATCCATCATCCATCCATCATCCATCCATCATCCATCCATCATCCATCATCCATCATCCATCCATCATCCATCCATCATCCATCCATCATCCATCATCCATCATCCATCATCCATCATCCATCCATCATCCATCATCCATCATCCATCATCCATCATCCATCCATCATCCATCCATCATCCATCATCCATCCATCATGCACATTTCTTCTCCCCATAAAGCTTGGCTACTGCAGGGGTTGAGAAAGGAAAATAAGCCAAAAAAATCATTTGGGATGGAGAACATCCCTGACTGAAATTCCCCCCCGGAAGTCCTTTCATCTTTAATTACAAGCAGACCTGCAAACAGCACGGATTTTAATTCTGTCTTTTGATGTTAAAAACCTGCCTTTGTTTCCAAGCTTCTTCATTTTTACTGTTCTTTGGTTTTTGGTTTTTTTAAATTTTTTTTGGTGTTTCTATTTAACACTTGGATTCCACCTGTGGTTTTGGAGTGCTGAGCTTTGATGCAGGATCTGCCCATGGAGTTACTGTGCCAGCTGCATCCAGACATTCCCAGCAGCGTGGGCAGTGGGGGAGGGAGGGAGGGAATCCTGCCCTGCCCAGGTGAGATCCAGCCCTGGATCCAATGTCAGCAGGAAACAGGTCCAGAGGAGGCCATGGAGCTGCTCCAGGGCTGGAGCTCCTCTGGTCTGGAGCCAGGCTGGGAGAGCTGGGGGTGTTCACCTGGAGAGGAGAAGCTCCAGAGAGACGTCAGAGCCCCTGCCAGTGCCTAAAGGGGCTCCAAGAGAGCTGGAGAGGGACTTGGGACAAGGGATGGAGGGACAGGACACAGGAAATGGCTTCTGAGTGCCAGAGGGCAGGGTTGGATGGGATATTGGGGAGGAATTAATCCCTGTGAGAGTGGGGAGGCCCTGGCACAGGGTGACTGACCCTGGATCCCTGGAAGTGTCCTAGGCCAGGTTGGATGGAGCTTGGCACAGCCTGGGACAGTGGAAGGTGTCCCTGCCATGGCAGGGGTGGGATGAGCCAATCCTAAAAGTCCCTTTAAAGAAATCCTCTTGATTTTCAGGGCACATCTAGGCATGCAGCCCAGGGCTCCCCATTTTGAGGTGGTTTGGTCTCATCCTGTGCCATCCTTGCTCAGGTCACGGTGGGCAGCCCTTCACCAGCTCCCTCACTCCAAAATCCTCCCTCGCCTGCCAGGGAGGGAAAAAAAAAACATGGAATGGTTTAAATATAGCTCGTCTGGGGTTATTTTAGCTCAGAGCCTTTGAATTCCCAGCTCTCCAGCTCTGAGTGTTGCAGCTTTCCCTGTAATTAAAAGGGTGAGGAGCTTCCTTTGCTCTGAAAACCCCAAACCTCCCACGGAGCCTCGGGAATGTGCTGGATCCCGGGGCTGCACCCCACAAAAGCCACCCCAAAAGGTGCTGGGATGGCTTTTCCAAGGAAACCACGATCCCTCCGTGCAGGGGGAGGCTGTCCTGGTGCCTTGTGAGTCCGGGGGTCTTGCTCTTCCCGACTGGGTGTCACCGGAAGGGGACATCCCGAATTTGGGGTCCCTGAAATCCCTGGCTCCATGCGCCTCATCCTGAATTTGGGGTCTCTGAAATCTCTGGTTCTGTGCACCCCAATCCCTGATCAGTGCTCCCCATTCCCAGGCTCCCCAATCCCCCAGGCTCCCCAGCTCCCCATTCCCAGCTCCCCAGTCCCCCATTCCCAGCTCCCCGATCCCCCATTCCCAGGCACCCCAATCCCCCATTCCCAGCTCCCCAGCCCCCTGCTCCCAGTGCCGGCTCCAGGCTCCCCAGTTCCCCATTCCCAGCTCCCCGCTCCCCATTCCCAGCTCCCCAGTCCCCCGTTCCCAGTGCCGGCTCCAGGCTCCTCCCGCGCCCTTCCCGACAGGAAGCGGCCGCAGCCAAGCCGTGCCGGGCCGCCCCCGCTGCCCGCGCTGCCTCCGCCGCCGGCCCGGTGAGTGCCGCGGCCCGGGGGGCTCGGGGGGCCCGGGGGGCTCGGGGGGCCCGGGGGGCTCGGGGGCTCGGGGGCTCGGGGTCCGGCCGGGAGCGGGGCAGGAGCCGCCCCGCCGCCGCTGCCCCTCCCGCGGGCCGGGGCTGGGCTGCGGGCGGGGTTCCGGGACTCACGGGCACACGGACGGACGGAGGGAGGAATAAAGGAATGAATGGCTCTCCCCGGGCCGGGGGCGCTCGGGGCTGCGGGGCTGGGGGGCTCGGGGGCTCCCGCGGGGCTTGGGGGGCTGTGGGGGTTCCCCCGGCGCGGTGCGGGGCAGTCCCGGGGGACAGCGGTGTCCCCGTGGCGGGGGTGGCTGCAGGGCAGGGGAGTCCCGGCATGGTTGGGAATCCCGCTGGAGCCGCCCGGTTTGATATGCAGCGCTGAGCGTGGGACACGATCCCGAGAGGAAGTGCTGCTTCCCTTTTCCCCGCGCGGAGAGCGGGGATAACCCCCAGCTCCTTCCTTCTACCGGCCAGGGCTACATCCAGAATCCTCAGCCTTCCTCCGGCAGGGATCGCCCCAAATCCTCATCCTTCCTCCAGTCAGGGATCGCCCCAAATCCTCATCCTTCCTCCAGTCAGGGATCGCCCCAAATCCTCATCCTTCCTCCAGTCAGGGATCGCCCAAAATCCTCAGCCTTCCTCCAGTCAGGAATCGCCCCAAATCCTCAGCCTTCCTCCGGCAGGGATCGCCCCAAATCCTCATCCTTCCTCTGGCAGGGGTTGCCCCAAATCCTCATCCCTTCCACTATCCAAGGATCACCCCAAATCCTTATCCTTTCCACCCACCAGGAATCACCCCAAATCCCCGTCCCTTCCTAACCCCAGACACCACACCCCAGTTGCCCCCCCGGGATTTGGGGGTTGTATCCCATTTTTCCACACCCCATCCCCACGAGAACTTCTCCCTGGATCTGTAGGTGTTTCCTCGACACCTCAGGGTGATAATTTGGCGGTGGATAAATCTGGGAATTGTAAAATAATAGGGAATGGGTGACGTATGATTCCCGAGGGATTGAATTATTCCCTGGGTTTTTGGAGGTTTTTGTGGGATTCCTTCCATCCCAACTGGAGCTCAGGTCTGGTGTCCTCAGATCCCACCACAGGGATGGGGAAACTGAGTCACGGAGCAGTGGCACTCCCAACTGTGGGACGGGGACTGGGGACACGGGTTGGTGTCCCCTTCCCGTGACACCCTGAGCTGGCCTGGCAGGGATTGTTGGTCACCATACCTGGAAAATGGGATTTATTCAGCATCCCCAGGAAAAGGGAGCAGTTCCAAGGGGGATGAGTCATGGTTTCCCTTGCCTGGGCAGTGGGCCTCGCTTGTGCCTCAGTGTCCCCCATTCCCTGTGCCTCATTTTCCCCCATTCCTGTGCCTCAGTTTTCCCCATTCCTCTGCCCCAGTTTTCCCCCATTCTCATTCCTCAGTTTCCCCATTCCCCGTGCCTCAGTTTCCCCCACAGGAGCTGACCCCAGCTGCCCTTTGGGGCTGCCATGTCCCTGGTTAAAGGGCATTTAGGGAATGAGCCCAGAGCTGTTCCTGCTGCACCCCTCCACCCCACAAATGTGCCAGTGCCAGTGCCAAGGGGACAGGAAGGGGACAAGGAGGGGACATGGTGGGACCCTGGGATGTGCAGGGACAGGGATGGGACAGGGAGGGGACAAGGAGGGGACAGTCATGGGACGGGGAGGGGACACAGCGGGACCCTAGGATGTGCAGGGACAGGGACAGGGACAGGGAGGTAACAGTAGTGGGACAGGGAGGGGACAGCAGTGGGACAGGGAGGTGACAGCAGTGGGACAGGGAGGGGACAGCAGCGGGACAGGGAGGGGACAGCAGCGGTGCCGCTGGCCGCCCCATCCCAATCCCATTGCAGGCCGAGGGAGGAGCGCGGGTCACGCGGAATCCTCGGGAATCTCTCGCTGGGATGAGCTGGAATCCAGCGCGGTCCGGGCGCTGTGCCCTCGCTCTCCCCTCATCCCGCCCCGCTTTAATTCCCCTTTTTCGGGACGGGCCCATCCCGGAGATGTCCCTGCCGCGGCTGAGCCGGGATTCTGCAGCCTCTCCCTGCCTCCCTTCAGCCTGGGGTTAAATCTGGGACACCGGGATCGAGCTGCCTCCTCCGGGAGCGCGGGCATGGAACAGCCCGGCCCCGCCGGGAAAAGCTGCGAAAGACAGCAACGAAAGGGGAGGAGGAGGAGAGGGGAAGGAGGCGAGGAAGGGAAAGGCTCACGTGGCTTCCCCGGGGCACGGCCAGCACCTCCGGAGCTGCCTCCGGCTCTGCAGTGCCGGGAATGCTGCGATCCCTTGGCCCGGGAATGCTGCGATCCCTTGGCCCGGGAATGCTGTGATCTCTCGGCCCGTGCCGGAGCTGGAGGGCCAAGGGATCCCTTCCCGTGTTTCATGGTGGGGTGGGTGCTCCCCGGGAATGGCTGGTGTGGGATGATCCCCAGGAATGGCTGCTGTGGGATCCCCGGGAATGGCTGGTGTGGGATGATCCCCGGGAATGGCTGGTGTGGGATCATTGGGAATGGCTGGTGTGGGATGATCCCCGGGAATGGCTGCAGTGGGACCATCAGGAATGGCTGCTGTGGGATGGATCCCCAGCCCAGTTCCCATCCCTCACCCTTTGTCCCTGTTTCCCAGCCCAATCCCGGTGTTTCCCTGTGTTTTCCCTCAGCTCAGGGCACTGCTTCCCAGGGCGGAGCCTCCCTGCGAGTATTCCTGAGGCTCTGCCCGCTCCTGCTGCCTCATCCCGGCTTTTCCCATGCCGAGGATGCTCTTCCTGCTGCTCCTGGTGCTCAGCCTGGCAGGTGAGTGGAGCTGGGGGGCACTGCCCCGAGGGAAATGTCCCTAGTGCCACCCTCATCCCCACAAAGCTGTCCTGCTGGTGGCTGGAATTGTGCCATGGCACTGGGATGAACTGGAATCATTCCATGGCATTGGGATGGAATCATTCCATGGCACTGGGATGGGCTGGAATTGTGTCATGGCACTGGGGTGGCTTGGCTGGGGACAGTTCTGAGATGCCACCTGCCTATGTGGCCCTGCCTTGTGTCCCTGTCATGGGCATCCCTCAGTTTCCTGGGATGTTATCCTGGTTTGGGTGCCCATGGCTGTCGCTGTTGAGCAGCTAGCAGAGCAATGAATGCATCAGTTCTCAGTGGCAAGAAGGAATGACCTTTATTGTTTTGATTTCATCACATATATAGAGTTCTCAAAAGTCACCCAGATTGGTCAGTCAGAAGCCTTCCCCCAGGCCTGATTGGCCAGGCCTGCACTGTCCAAGTTCTGGGACACTGTTCCAACAACATCCAAACTTTATCTTTATTTACAAAACACAAGAAAATTCTCATGGGAAAAACCTGTGCTAGCCACACGTGGCTGCTCCTGGCAGCTGAAGATGCCCCAGTTTGGCACTGGATGTGGGATTGTCCCCTTCCAGTGGGGTGGCTTGGCTGGGGACAGTCCTGAGCTGCCACCTGCCCGTGTGTCCCTCCTGTGGGAACACTTCTGAGCTGCCACCTGCCCGCAAATCCCTGGATCTCCTCAGCCAGTACCCAGCTGGAAAATCCCACAGGTGCTCCCAGAGTGCTCACCCCACATCCCTCACCCTCCGCAGGCGCCCTGGAGCTGCAGGTCCCTGAGGAGCCTGTGGTGGCCCTGTTTGGCCACAACACCAAATCCCTGGATATCCTCACCCCTTGTCCCTCCCCTGTGCAGGCGCCCTGGAGCTGCAGGTCCCCGAGGAGCCCGTGGTGGCCCTGTTCGGCCAGGACGCCACGCTGAGCTGCTCCTTCTCTCCCGACGCCAACTTCACGCTGTCGGAGCTGAGCCTGATCTGGCAGCTGACGGACACCAAGCGGCTGGTGCACGGCTTCGCCGAGGGCCGCGACCGGCTGGAGGACCAGGGCCGGGCGTTCGCCAACCGCACCGAGCTGTTCCGCGAGGAGCTGTCCCGCGGCAACGTGTCGCTGCTGCTGCGGCGCGTCGAGATCCAGGACGAGGGCAGCTTCACCTGCTTCGTGCGCGTGCGCGACCACCGCAGCGCCGCCGTGGCTCTGCAGGTGGCAGGTGAGGGCTGGCCCGGCCACGGGGTGTCCCCAAGGGTGACCCGACGGTGTCCTGAAGGGTGGCCCAAAGTCTGTCCCAAAGTGTGTCCCCAAGTGTGTCCCAGTGTATGTCCCAAAGGGTGGCCCAAAGTCTGTCTGAAAATGTGTCCCCAAGGGTGTCCCCAAATTTGTCCCAAATGTGTCTCCAAGTCTGTCCCAAAGTGTGGCTCCAAGGGTGTCCCAAAGGGTGACCACAGAGTGTTCCAAAGGGTCCCCCAAGGGTGTCCCAAAGTGTCCAAAGGTGTGGCCCAAAGTGTGGCCCAAAGTGTGTTCCAAGGTATGTCCCAAAGTGTCCCAAGGTGTGTCCCAAAGTGTCCCCAAGGGTGTCCCAAAGTGTGTCCTAAAGGGTGGCCCAAAGGGTGTCACAAAGGCTGACCCAAAGGGTGGCCCAACTGTGTCCCCAGCTGTATCCTAAAGTGTGGCCCAAAGGGTGTCCCCACGTGTGTCCCCAAAGTGTGGCACCAAGTGTGGCTCGTAGTGTGTCCCCAGGTGTGGCCCATGGTGTGTCCCCAAGCGTGTCCCCAAGGGTGGCCCAAAGGGGATTCCCAGTGGGGTTCCTAGGTTGTTCCTGGGTGGTTCCTGCTGGGGGTTTCCCAGGCAGGTCCCTGGGTGCTTCCTGGGCACTTTTAGGGAGGTTCCACCTGCCTGGATGTCAGGTGGCTTGGCTGGGGATGGTGCTGAGATGCCACCTGCCCGTGTGGTGTCCCTCCCGTGGGCATCCCTCATTTTCCTTGGACCTTATCCCAGTTTGGGTGGCCATGGCTGCTCCTGACAGCTGAAGGTGCTCCCAGTTCGCTGCTATGTGTGGGATTGTCCCCCTGGATGTGGGATTGTCTCCTTCCAGTGGGGTGGCCTGGCTGGGGACAGCCCTGAGATGCCACCTACCTGTGTGTCCCTCCCATGTTATCCAGGATGATCCATGAATTCTGGGTCACCCTGGCTGTTGGGTCATCCTGGATCATCCTGGATGTTGTACCATCTTGGATGGACAGGGATCCCATGGTACTCCCTTGTTTTCCTTGGACCTTATCCCAGTTTGGGTGCCCATGGCTCTGCCCAGCAGCCACAGGTGTCTCGTTCCCTGCCGGAATCATGGCCCCCATCAGTCCAAAATTCAGGACCCTCCAGCCAGGCAGATTCCCACCTTGTCTTTCTCCCAATCCCGATCCCGATCCCGATGCTGATCCCGATGCTGATCCCAATCCCTCCTTTCCCGCAGCTCCGTACTCGCAGCCCAGCGTGCACCTGGAGCCGGGCCGGGCGCTGCGGCCGGGGGACGTGGCGGCGCTGACGTGCCACGCGGCGCGCGGCTACCCCGAGGCCAGCGTGCAGTGGCGTGACGGCCGCGGGGCCACGCTGAGCGCCAACGTCACCACGTGGCAGGTGGCCAACGCCCAGGGGCTCTTCGAGGTGCGCAGCGTGCTGCGTGTGCCCGTGGAGCCGGGGGACACCTACTCCTGCCTGGTGCTCAACACCGCGCTGCGGCAGCGCGGCCACGCCTCCGTCACCATCACCGGTCAGTGCTGCCCTGGATCCACCCCAGATCCACCCCATATCCACCCTGGATCCACCCCATATCCACCCCATAGCCCCATCCCACACCTCCGTCACCATCACCGGTCAGTGCCGCCCCAGATCCACCCCATATCCACCCCATATCCACCCCATATCCACCCCATAGCCCCACTGCACGCCTCTGTCATCATCACCGGTCAGTGCCGCCCCGTGTCCACCCCATATCCACCCTGTGTCTACCCCATATCCACCCCATATCCACCCCATAGCCCCATTGCACACCTCTGTCACCATCATCGGTCAGTGCCGCCCCGGATCCACCCCATATCCACCCTGGATCCACCCCATATCCACCCCATAGTGCCATCCTACACCTCCATCACCATCACTGGTCAGTGCCGCCCCAGATCCACCCCATATCCACCCCATATCCACCCCATAGCCCCATTCCATGCCTCCGTCACCATCACTGGTCAGTGCCACCTGGAGGGGGGACAGTGCCCACAGCCACCCCATATCCACTCCATATCCACCCCATATCCCCATTCCACTCCTCCGTCACCATCACCGGTCAGTGCTACCCTGTGTCTACCCCATAGCCACCCCATATCCACCCCATATCCACCCCATAGCCCCATTCCACCCCATAGCCCCATTGCACGCCTCCGTCACCATCACCAGCCAGTGCCACCTATGGGGGGACAGTGCCCAAAGCCACCCTGTATTGCCATTCTACCCCGTATCCACCCCATACCCCCATTCCATCCCATATCCCCATTCCATCCCATATCCCCATGCCATCCCATATCCCCATTCCACCCCGTATCCCCATTCCACCCCGTATCCCCATTCCACCCCATATCACCATTCCACATCTGCCCCCAACAAGGGTGAGTGGCACGCAGGGGACAGGGGAATCATTTCATGGCGCTGGGATGTTGGACCGTCCTGGGTGTGGGGTCACCCTGGGTGTGGGGTCACCCCGGATCCCAGTTCACCCCAGATCCCAGCTCCCCCCGGCAGTGGGCTCCCCCTGGATCCCACTGCTGATCCCACTGTTTTCCCATTCCTGATCCAGCTGTTCTTCCATTGCTGATCCAGCTGTTTCCCATTCCTGATCCCACTGTTTTCCCATTCCTGATCCCGTTCTTTCCCACTCCTGATCCCACTGTTTCCCTCTCCTGATCCCACTGTTTCCCATTCCTGATCCCGCTGTTTCCCATTCCTGATCCCGCTGTTTCCAATTCCTGATCCCACTGTTTCCCATTCCTGATCCCGCTGTTTCCCTCTCCTGATCCCACTGTTTCCCATTCCTGATCCCGCTGTTTCCCATTCCTGATCCCGCTGTTTCCCCACTCCTGATCCCACTCTTTCCTGCCCCTGATCCAGCTGTTTCCCATTCCTGATCCCGCTGTTTCCCCACTCCTGATCCCGCTGTTTCCCACCCCTGATCCTGGTATTTCTCACTCCTGATCCAGCTGTTCTCCCGTTGCTGATCCTGCTGTTTCCCAGCCCTGATCCCGGTATTTCCCGTCCCCAGGTCACTCTGCCCCGTTCCCGGCCGTGGCGCTGTGGCTGACGGTGGCCCTGGCGCTGTGTGTGTTGGTCCTGCTGGCCATCCTGGCCGCCGTGTGCCACCGGAAACTGCGCGACAGCTGCCGGGAGCAGCCGGAGAACGCCGGTAAATCCCGGGAAAAGAAACTCGGGAATGGGATGGATGGGGGGAACCGGGACCAGTTTGACCAGTGGCACCTCCCGAGGGACACTGGGCTGGTGGCACTGGGACATCGTCATGGAGAGCCTTCCCAGACGGCTTTTCCCAGCCTGTATCCTGCTTTTCCCTATGTGTTTCCCACTTTTCCCAGTGTGTTTGCCATTTCTCCCAGTGCGTTTCCCACTTTTCCAGCCTGTTTCCTGCTTTTCCCAGTGTGTTTCCCACTTTTCCCTGTGTGTTTGCCATTTTTCCCAGTGCGTTTCCTGTTTTTCCCATCCTGTATCCCACTTTTCCCAGCCTGTTTCCTGTTTTTCCCATCCTGTATCCCACTTTTCCCATCCTGTGTCACTCTTTTCCCAGCCTTTTTCCCACTTTTCCCAGTGTGTTTCCAGCTTTTCCCAGCCTTTTCCCCACTTTTCCCAGCGCGTTTCCCATTTCTCCCAGTCTGTTTCCTGCTTTTCCCTATGTGTTTCTCACTTCTACCAGTGTGTATCCGACTTCTCCAGGTGTGTTTCCTGCTCTTCCCAGCCTGTTTCCCAGTTTTCCCAGCCTGTTTCCTGCTTTTCCCAGTGTGTTTCCTGCTTTTCCCATCCTGTATCCCTCTTTTCCCAGTGTGTATCCTGCTTTTCCCTGCTGGAATGCCGAGCCAGGGCCCAGAGCTTCCCTTTTCCTCCTTTTCCTCCTTTTCCTCCTTTTCCTCCCCTGCTGGGAATGATCCCTGGATGTGGCCACAAGGAAGGATTTCCTCCAGGAAAAAAACCCCAGGAATTCTCTGTTGATATTTTTCTGGAACCACCCTCGGGAATGATCTTTTTCCCATGGATTTTGCTCCCAATTTTCACCCTCAGGAATGATATTTTGTCCATGGATTTTGCTCCCAGTTCCCACACCCTCAGGAATGATGTTTTTTCCATGGATTTTGCTCCCAATTTCCACTGCAGCCCCTCGGGAATGACCTTGATTCCGTGGATTTTGTCTGGCTGGGAAGCAGTGATTTTTCCAGCGATTTTTCCTGCTGGGAATGGCAGCAGGGATGGAAAACTCCCGGAATCCTGGGAGAGGGAAGGGCTGAGGGGATATCCCGAGGATTTGTGGGATCCATGGATGCCATTCCAGCCGGCAGCAGGGATATCCCTGGGATCCAGGGCTTTTCCCGCTGGGAATTTCGGGAATGGGGTTGGGTGGTGTGCCAGGCCTGGATTGTTCTTTTCCAGGGACACAGGAGCAGGATGAGGAGGGGGAAGAGCCCAAGACAGGTGGGTGCCTCACCTGGGGATCTCTGGGAGGTCAACACAGACCCAATTCCCGGTTGTTCCGACAGCCCTGAGCTGGCTGATCCCTGGGAAACCACCCGGGAAACTCGGGAAAACACCCCAATTCCTTGGTAAACCGTGCAATTCCTTCATAAAACCTCACAATTCCATGATAAAACCCCACAATTCCTTCATAAAACCCCACAATTCCTTCATAAAACCTCACAATTCTGTGATAGAACCCCACAATAAAATTATTTATTCCTTAATAAAACCTCCCAATTCCTTAATAAAACAACAAATTCCATAATAGAACCAAACAATTCCTTGATCAAACCTCACAATTCCATGATAAAATCCCACAATTCCTTAATAAAACCACACAATTCCTCAATAAAATGTCCCAATTCCTTAATAAAAGCCCACAATTCCATTATAAAACCCCACAATTCCTTGATAAAACCTCAGAATTCCTTAATAAAACACCCCAAGTCCTTAGTAATTCACTTCATTCCTTAACAAACCTCACAATTCCATAATAAAACAAAAAAAATCCTTAATAATTCACCCCATTCCTTAATAAAACCAAACAATTGCTTAATAAAACCAAACAATTGCTTAAAAACAAACAATTCCTTAATAAAAACTCTGAATTCCTTAATAAAACAACAGAATTCCATAATGGAACCAAACAATTCCATAATAAACCACACAATTCCTTGATAAAAACTCCCAATTCCTTAAAAAACCTCACAATTCCTTAATAAAATGTCAGAATTCCGTTATAAACCCAAACAGTTCCTTACTAAAACCCCACAATTCCTTACTAAAACCCCAGAAATCCATAATAAAACCCCACAATTCCTTAATAAAACCCCACAATTCCATAATAAAACCTCCCAATTCCCGAATTTCCCTACACCCAGCAGGTCCATGATACTCCCAGTTATTCCCTTTATTCTCCAGCACGGGAACAAACCCTTGGAATTCCGTAGGGAAATCAGAGATCAGTGACACTCTCGGGGATTTTCCTCCCAAAAAATGGGAATTTTGGGTGTTTCCCTCGGGAAGGGCATGGATTGACCATGGAATGTTTTCCCTTTTCCCAGCCCTGCAGCTGCTGGAAAACACGGAGAGCAAAGAGGGTGAGTGGATCTGCCCGGGAAATTCGGGATCATTCCCTGGTTTTCGTCCTTGTCTTGGTTTGAAAACAAACCAGTGGGAGATCACAAGTCAAGATTGAAATTAAAAATAAGTGAAATAATATAAGGAAAAGCACTGACAAAGTCAGATACAACCTAACACCCTGTTAGGGTGGTAGTAGCAGTCCAACTGAAGTAGTCCAGTTGAAGTGGTGATCCTGTGAAGGTCTAGTCTCCAGCTGAAGATCCAGTAGTAGCTCTGGTCTTTTGGGAACCCAGTAGACAGGGCTAGCTCAGGCAGTTCCAAGGCTAGGTTATATCCAGGTGGGAACACCTGGCTCCTCCCTCCTCCGCAGAGCATCTCACAATGGGATGAGATAAGTTCATGAGTCACACGGTGGGTCCCTGATGGCCCATTGCCTGTCATACGGGGTGGGTCGTTAGCAAGTGATAATAGCTAACGGATGGCTCATTGCTTGTCATCCGGAGTGGGTGATAGCAGCTAATGGTCCACAGCTGGTGGTAATAGAATACTTAACTACATCAATATTGCAACCTAGGACATTATTTACCCCTTATTCTATTATTATCTACACAGTTCTCACTTAAGATAAGGTCTCTTTGTGGTACACAACAGGTTTCTCTATCTGCTTTCATCACTCACCAAGTATAACCAGGTCTTTGGGCAAAAACCACTCCACGGATGGGTTTGCCTTTGCCTGAGGTGGGACTAATCCAAACAGTCTTTTTTAAGAAACTTCTTACATGTATCACAGGGACTTTATTTCCATCCACTGTGTGCAAAGGTTCGGACTCGGCAGGACCGGCTCGATTGATAGAACTTCTTGTGTTAACCATCCAGGTGGCCTTTGCTAAGTTCAGTTCTCAATTTTTGAAGGTTCCCCTGCCAAGTGCTTTCAAAGTTGTCTTAAGTAGTCCGTTGCACCGTTCAACTTTCCCGGCAGCTGGTGCATGATAGGGGATGTGGTATATCCATTTAATTCCGTGTTCTCTAGCCCAGGTGCTTATGAGGCTATTCTTGAAATGGGTTTCATTGTTAGACTCGATTCTCTCAGGGGTACCATGTCTCCACAGGACTTGCTTTTCCAAACTTAAGATGGTGTTTCGGGCAGTAGCATGAGGCACAGGGTAGGTCTCTAATCATCTCGTGGTTGCTTCCACCATGGTCAACACATAGTGCTTTTCTTGGCGGGTTTGGGGAAGTGTGATGTAGTCAACTTGCCATACTTCCCCATACCTGTACTTTGACCACCGTCCACCATACCACAGAGGCTTCACCCGCTTGGCCTGTTTGATTGCAGCGCAAGTCTCACAGCTGTGGATGACCTGTGAGATGTTGTCTATGGTCAAGTCCACCCCTCGGTCACGAGCCCACCTGTATGTCGCATCTCTCCCTTGATGACCAGAGGCATCATGGGCCCAACGAGCTAGAAATAATTCTCCTTTGTGCTGCCAGTCCAGATCCACCTGTGACACTTCCACCTTGGCAGCTCAGTCCACCTGCTCGTTGTTACGATGCTCTTCATTAGCCCGACTCTTGGGTACATGTGCATCCACGTGTCGAACTTTCACGGTCAGCTTTTCTGCCCGGGCGGCGATGTCCTGCCAAATCTCAGCGGCCCAGATGGGTTTTCCTCTGCGCTGCCAGTTGGCCTTTCTCCAGCGATCTAACCATCCCCATAGCGCGTTGGCTACCATCCAGGAGTCAGTGTAGAGATAGAGCCTTGGCCATTTCTCTCGTTCGGCAATATCCAAAGCCAGTTGGATGGCTTTAAGCTCCGCGACCTGACTCGATCCACCTTGTCCCTCGGTAGCCTGTACAGCTTGTCGTGTGGGGCTCCATACTGCAGCTTTCCATTTCCGATCTGCGCCTACAATTCGGCAGGACCCATCGGTGAAGAGGGCATAGCGTCTTTCCCTCTCCGGCAGCTCGTTATACGGGGGTGCTTCCTCGGCACGTGCTACTTTCTCCTCTTCTTCTTCTGAAGATAATTTAAAAGTCTCACCTTCAGGCCAGTTTGTTATGATTTCCAGAATCCCAGGGCGATTCGGGTTTCCAATACGGGCGCGCTGTGTGATGAGGGCAATCCATTTGCTCCACGTGGCATCAGTGGCATGGTGGGTAGAGGGAACCCTTCCCTTGAACATCCACCCCAGTACTGGCAGTCGGGGTGCAAGGAGAAGTTGTGTTTCTGTGCCGATCACCTCTGAGGCGGCTTGGACTCTTTCGTAAGCTGCCAAGATTTCTTTCTCGGTGGGAGTGTAGTTGACTTCAGACCCTCTGTAACTTCGACTCCAGAATCCCAGTGGTCGACCTCGGGTCTCGACAGGCACCTTCTGCCAAAGGCTCCAGGACAGACCATGGCTCCCGGCTGCAGAGTAAAGCACATTCTTTACCTCTGGTCCTGTCCTGACTGGGCCAAGGGCTACCGCATGAGCAATCTCCTGTTTGATCTGGGTGAAGGCTTGCTGCTGTTCAGGGCCCCAGTGGAAATCGTTCTTCTTGCGGGTTATGAGGTAGAGAGGACTCACAATCTGGCTGTACTCAGGGATGTGCATTCTCCAAACGCCTATGGCGCCTAGGAAAGCTTGCGTCTCCTTCTTGTTGGTTGGTGGAGACATCGCGATGATCTTATTGATGACCTCAGAAGGAATCTGACGCCGTCCGTCTTGCCACTTTACTCCCAGGAACTGGATCTCTCGGGCAGGTCACTTGACTTTACTCTTCTTGATGGCAAAACCGGCTTCCAGGAGAATTCTGATGATTTTCTCTCCTTTCCCAAATACTTCCGTTGCTGTGTCCCCCCACACAATGATGTCATCAATATACTGCAGATGTTCTGGAGCCTCACCCTTTTCCAGTGCAGCCTGGATCAGTCCATGGCAGATGGTGGGACTGTGCTTCCACCCCTGGGGCAGTCGGTTCCACGTGTACTGCACACCTCTCCCGGTGAAAGCAAACTGAGGCCTGCACTCTGCTGCCAGAGGAATGGAGAAAAAGGCATTGGCAATGTCGATGGTCGCATACCACTTTGCTGCCTTGGATTCCAGCTCATACTGAAGTTCCAAAATGTCCGGTACAGCAGCACTCAGTGGTGGTGTGACTTCATTCAGGCCACGGTAATCCACCGTCAGTCTCCATTCTTCACTGGACTTACGCACCGGCCATATAGGGCTGTTAAAGGGTGAGTGAGCCTTGCTGACCACCCCTTGGCTCTCAAGATCCCGAATCATCTTATGGATGGGGGCCACAGAGTCTCTGTCAGTGCGGTATTGCCGGCGATGCACTGTTGCTGTAGCAATTGGTACCCGCTGTTCTTCAATTCTCAGTAGTCCTACAGCAGACGGGTTATCTGAGAGACCAGGCAGGCTATTCAGTTGTCTTATGTCTTCTGTCTCTACGGCTGCTATCCCAAAAGCCCAGCGATGGCCCTTCGGGTCCTTGAAATATCCACTCCTGAGATAATCTATGCCGAGGATGCATGGGGCGTCTGGACCAGTCACAATGGGGTGTTTCTGCCACTCATTCCCAGTTAAACTCACTTCAGCTTCCAGTACAGTCAGCTGCTGGGATCCTCCTGTCACCCCAGAAATAGAAATGGATTCGGTCACCACATACCTGGATGGCATCAGGGTGCACTGAGCGCCGGTGTCAACCAAAGCCGTGTATCTTTGTGGGTCAGACGTGCCAGGCCATCGGATCCACACAGGCCAATAGATCCGATTATCCCTTTCCTCTACCTGGCTAGAGGCAGGGCTCCTCTAATCCTGTTTTTGGTGCACGATGTTCTTCTGTAAATGTGTTCCTGAGGTTCCTTCAAGAGGATCAGTCATATTATCATTTCCATTCTGTCGGGGGTTCTGTCCACAAGAGACTGGGGCAGTGTTGTACCTAGATGAGCTTCTTGAAGTGGATGTTTCTGTTTTCAATTCACGTACCCGGGCTGCTAAGGTGGAGGTGGGTTTCCTATCCCACTTCCTCATGTCTTCCCCATGCTCTTGAAGGAAAAACCAGAGGTCCCGTCGTGGAGTTTGTTTTCTTTCCCTGACTGGAGTACGTCTGCTCCTGATGGCAGAGACTCGGGTTGGTTTTGGTGTGGCATGGAAAAATCTTTCTGTGAGCTCTTTCCGTAGTTTCTGATGGCTCTCTTCAATCAATCTCCGGACTTGCTCGGCCAGGTTTGTTTCTACCGATGAGACCTGGGTGCGTAGTGGGGCGGTGACAGTGTCCTCATAAATTCTCAGTTTGTTTGCTAACACGCCCACCTGGTCTTCGCCTTCCCTCCACTGCAATGTTGCCAGGTAACGAGAGTATATCTCTGGTCCGAGCCGCGCGAATCTTAGCCACATTTGTGAAGTGCACCGGACATTATCTGGGCTCTTGGGGAATCTCTCGTTGTCTGAAAAAATGATCTCTAGCACGGCCAATTCCCTCAGGCATCGGATACCTTGTTCTATTGTGTTCCATTTCCTTTGGTGCATCTGGAGGTCTTCTTTGCACAGGTATCTGTCACGTACACTCAGCAGCAATCGCCGCCAGAGGCTGAGAGTTTCCTGGGTTTTCCCAATCCCCTGGTCAATGACCACATCCTGAGACAGGGATCCCAGTTGTCTGGCCTCACTTCCATCCAGAATGGTGTCATTAGCTGCGGCGTCCCAGATACGGAGCAGCCAGGTCAAGATGGACTCATTCGCCTGCCGGGTGAATTCTCTCCGTAGGTCACGCAGCTCCCCCAGGGATAGAGAGCGAGTGATGATCTCTGGCTCTGTCTCTTCTGCTTGGTGAGATGGTCCTGCCGCATCCTCATCAGTCGCTGTGCGGACTGACTTGCTCTTGGATTTCTTTTTCTGGACGGGGGCAACCGCTACTGGCTTTGGCTGTTCTGATTCGGCAATGGTCTGTGGTGAGACATTGACTGCTCCTTTGGTTCTTTTCCTCTTGCCTGCTGACTTGCTTCGTTTCTCCTCCTCAAGAAGACAAAGTATTGTTCTGTTCTTCAGCATGAGGTAAACGGTGCTGGTCAAAGAAAACAGAACTAACAAAAAGATTATGCCATCCCTAGCATCCAGAGAGAACTCAATATTGTCAAAAATGGCTGTGCCTGACCTGAAAGGCTGGAAGAAACCGCTCTCTCCTCCTAGCCCCAGAGGGTGGGTGCGATTGCTGAGGAGGTCCCAGATGGAGCAGCTCAGGTTAGGCCAGGCAGACAAAGTCGAGTATATATTCCGAATGGTATTCATCGCCTCACAGGTTACCATGCAATAGGCATAATAAACCAATACAGCAATTTTCATGCCATGCCCTGATCGTAACAAGAGCAATACGACGGGCAGATAGTTTCCCATTTGAGGAAAGATATAGAGAGCGAGATAAAGCACCCATACAGATAAGCTGAGCATCATGGTGATAGGATTTCTGAGTTTCCCCAGGTTGAGCCCCACGTTGGGCGCCAAAATATGTCTTGGTTTGAAAACAAACCAGTGGGAGATCACAAGTCAAGATTGAAATTAAAAATAAGTGAAATAATATAAGGAAAAGCACTGACAAAGTCAGATACAACCTAACACCCTGTTAGGGTGGTAGTAGCAGTCCAACTGAAGTAGTCCAGTTGAAGCGGTGATCCTGTGAAGGTCCAGTCTCCAGCTGAAGATCCAGTAGTAGCTCTGGTCCTCTGGGAACCCAGTAGACAGGGCTAGCTCAGGCAGGTCCAGGGCCAGGTTATATCTAGGTGGGAACACCTGGCTCCTCCCTCCTCGGCAGAGCATCTCACAATGGGATGAGATAAGTCCATGAGTCACACGGTGGGTCCCTGATGGCCCATTGCCTGTCATGCGGGGTGGGTCGTTAGCAAGTGATAATAGCTAACGGATGGCCCATTGCCTGTCATCCGGAGTGGGTGATAGCAGCTAATGGCCCACAGCTGGTGGTAATAGAATACTTAACTACATCAATATTGCAACCTAGGACAGTCCTAAAATCCGGGTGGGAAACATCCTTTGGGGTTTGAAGGGTTTTCCCCTCCACATTTTCCATTTTTCCATCAATGTTCTGGAATTCTGTGGGAATTGGGGTTTCCTTGCTGATTTTATTACTGGGGATTATCCCTTCCCGATTTGATTATTGGGAATTAACCCTTCCCGATTTTATTGTTATTTCATTATTATTTAATGGTTTTATTCACGGAATCATTAAGTAATTAATTGATTTATGAATTCGGTAATTTATGAGATTATTGCTTTATTGCTTTATTCATTTATTCATTTATTGGTTTATTCATCCACTATTTTACGGATTTATTCATGGAATCATGGAGTGATTTATTTATTAATTTATGAACATATTGCTTTATTAATTTGTTGATTTTTTAATTGATTGGTTTATAAATGCATTGTTTTATGGATTTATTAATGGAATAATTAAGTAATTTATAGATTTATGAATTCATGAATCTATGAGCTCATTGCCTTGTTAATTTATTACTTAATTTATTAATTTATTCTTCTATTGATTTATTAATTTATCAGTTTATCAGTTCATTATTTTATTGATTTATTTGTGGAATCATGAAGTAATTTATTGCTTTATGTCTTAATGCATTGATTTATTCATTTATCGGTTTGTGAATCCATTGATTTGTGGGTTTATTAATGTAATAAGTAATTTATTGATTCATGAATTTCTGAACTTATTGCCCTACTAATTTATTAATTTGCTACTAGACTAATTTATTGATTTAATATGGATTGAGTTGATTCATTTAGAGCTCGGAATTCTTTCCTCATGTCTCCATTGATGATTCTTTTCATCCGGATTTCCTTTCCCTCCAGCTTCCCAGGAAATCGACTGACAGCGGCTGGGATCCCCTGGAGCTGCCGGGTGTTCCCGATGGGAATAAGGAACTGCTGCCATCCCAATCCCAATCCCATCCCAATCCCAATCCCAATCCCAATCCCATCCCAATCCCAATCCAAGCCCATTCTGGGGGAAAGGAGGGATTGGGATCCATTCTTCCCTGGGAAATATGGGATTGGGGAAACACTTCATCCCAGGGAAATAGGGGATTGGGATCCATCCTTCCCAGGGCAATAGGGGATTGGGGAAACGCTTCATCCCAGGGAAATATTGGATTGGGATCCATCCTTCCCAGGGAAATGTGAGATTGGGGAAATGGTTCTTCCCAGGGAAATATGGGATTGGGGAGACTGTTCTTCCTGGAGAAATGGGGGATTGGGATCCTCCCAATCCATCCCAGGATGGACATTCCCCATTCCCTGCTCCAGGTGCTTTCCAGGGCCTCTTTCCCTGCCCTTCCCAGCCTAGAGCCTCGGGAATGACGGCTGGAGCGCTGGACGCTCCGGGAACAGGAATGGGATCCTGATGGATCATCAGGAACGGGAATGGGATCCTGATGGATCATTGGGAACAGGAATGGGATCCTGATGGATCATTGGGAATGGGGATGGGATCCTGATGGATCATTGGGAATGGGGCTGGGATCCTCAAGGATCATCGGGAATGGGGCTGGGATCCTGATGGATCATTGGGAATGCAGCTGGGATGCTGATGGATCATCGGGAATGGGGCTGGGATCCTCAAGGATTGTTGGGAATGGGAATGGGATCCTGATGGATCATCAGGAACAGGAATGGGATCCTGATGGATCATTAGGAATGGGAATGGGATCCTGGTGGATCATTGGGAATGGGGCTGGGATCCTGATGGATCATGGGGAACAGGAATGGGATCCTGAAGGATTGTTGGGAATGGGAATGGGATCCCGATGGATCTTCGGGAACGGGAATGGGATCCTGATGGATCATCGGGAATGGGGCTGGGATCCTGATGGATCATCGGGAACAGGAATGGGATCCCGATGGATCTTCGGGAACGGGAATGGGATCCTGATGGATCTTTGGGAACGGGAATGGGATCCCAATGGATTCTCCAGATCCTTTTCCCTGTGCTTCCCCCTGGACTCATCCCAGCCCTAACTGCCCAATCCCATTGGGGTGTTTTGGGAAGCACCTGCTGGTCAGGTGAGATCCCCCATGGGAACAGGGATCGTTATTCCCATGGGATTTGGAATCCCATCCTGAGCTCCTCCCATCATTATTGGGGTCACCCCAAGTGCCCTTGGACCGTCCTGATCCTGATCCTGATCCTGATCCCGATCCCAATCCCGATCCCAATCCCGATCCCGATCCCAATCCCACTCTGAAGGCTTGGGAAGCCCCCGAGGGCTCCTCGGTTTTATTCCTTATTTAAAATCCGGGATCGGAAGGGATTGTTGTGCCTTGAAGAATAAATTTGGGATCGTTCCGGTCCATCCTTTCCCAGCTCCGCGTGCTCTCTGGGATTGGGGCAGCGATTGCTCTTAGGGATTGGAATTCCCAGAGGAATTCCCTCCTGGAGATTCCAGCGGGATCAGCCGAATCCCAAAGCTCCGGAGGGTCCTTCCAGGGGGGCTTTTCCCTGGATTGTGTGGATTTCCAACCACAGCTTTTCCCCAATTCCCGCTGCTCCAAGGCGTGTCCCCAGTGCCACCCAGTGGTGGGGAAAACCGGAACTGATCCCATAATCCATGGATTCCCCTCTTTTTTCCCCCATTTCCCCTTTTTCCCCCATTCCCCTTTTTTCCCCCATTCCCTTTTTTTTCCCATTTGCCCCTTTTCCCCCCCGTTCCCTTTTTTCCCCCATTTCTCCTTTTTTTCTCCATTCCCTCTTTTCCCCCATTCCCCCTTTTTTTCCCAATTCCCCCTTTTTTTCCCCAATTCCCCCTTTTTTTCCCCATTTTTTTCCATTCCCCTCTTTTTTTCCCCATTCGTCCTTTCCCCATTCCCCTTTTCTCCTAATTCCTTTTTTTCCCTATTCCCTCTTTCCATTCTCCCTATTTTTCCCCAATTTCCCTTTTTTTTGCATTTTCCCCTTTTTTCCCATTTTTCCCCTTTTCCCCATTCCCTTTCTTTCCCATTCCTTTCCCATTTCCCTTTTTTACCCATCTTCCCTTTTTCCCCATTCCTCCTCTTTCCATTCCCCCTTTTCTCCCATTCCCTATTTTCATTTCCCTTTTTTCCCCCATTCCCCCTTTTTTTTCCATTCCCCCTTTTCCCCCCATTCCCCTTTTTCCCTCACTCTCCAATTTTTTCTCCTTCCCAGTCATCCTTCGGTAAAAGTTTTTTTAACCAGCAAAAATTCCATGGATTAATTGGAATTTCCCGACAGGCCAGGGGCTGTAAAACTCCTAAAAATCAAATGCTGGCTTCACCCTGGTGTTGGATATTCCCATGGGAACCCAGGATATTCCTGAAAAATCAAATATAAATGGGATCCAACGCAATTTGGGGGGAAAAGCTTCCTTTTCCCGCTTGGATTTGGGTGGGATTGAGCAGAATTCCGCGGAAAACTCAGCAAACTTTGGGAATGGAGCATCTCTGACCTGAATTCCAAACCAGGAGTCAAGGTGGCGTTTTTTGGCTCGGAAAAACCGTGGAAAAATCCCGTGCCAGGAATGCTCTGGGGTGGGAATGTGTCTCTGTGGGAAGTGATGCCAGCGGGAAGGACATGGGGACAGCCTGACCCCATTGGAAAGCTCGGAAAAACTGGGAAAACTGCCCAGGGCAGGGTTGGAGCTCCAGATTCCTTTGTTTTCCGGAGCGAGACCTGATTTTTTCCCAAAAAAATCAGCGTTTTGAGGTGGAAAAGCGGAATTAGGGACTTGAGGAAAAGTGGGATTTTCCAGTGTTTTCAGATGGATGCAGGGCTTGGAATCAGGGATATTCCCACTGGAAAAGTTGGGAATTTGGGCAGGGGGAGGTTTCCCAAGCCCAGCTCCTCATTCCCGGGGGTTTTGGTGATCCCCTCTTGGAGTTGGGAATGACATCCCAGGGATATCCCAGTGCCATCCTGAATCCCCTCAGCCGCAAAAGTCTGATCCCATGGATTTCTCCTAAACCAAACCTGCTTGAAACCTCAAGGGAAAGGGAAATTCCCCTTCCTCCAACATTCCCAAATCCCGATCCATGCCCCATTCCTGCTCTGTGGAACTGCTGGCTGTCCATATATATATTGTGGATACTATTTCTCCATGCTGGATGATTTATTGATCCTGATCTATCCATTGATCCCACTCTATCCATTGATCCCACTCTATCCATTGATCCCACTCTATCCATTGATCCCGATCTATCCATGGATCCCGATCTATCCATTGATCCCACTCTATCCATTGATCCCACTCTATCCATTGATCCCGATCTATCCATGGATCCCGATCTATCCATTGATCCCACTCTATCCATTGATCCCGATCTATCCATGGATCCCGATCTATCCATTGATCCCACTCTATCCATGGATCCCACTCTATCCATTGATCCCGATCTATCCATGGATCCCGATCTATCCATGGATCCCACTCTATCCATTGATCCTGATCTATCCATGGATCCCACTCTATCCATTGATCCTGATCTATCCATTGATCCCGATCTATCCATGGATCCCGATCTATCCATTGATCCCACTCTATCCATTGATCCCAATCTATCCATTGATCCCACTCTATCCATTGATCCCACTCTATCCATTGATCCTGATCTATCCATTGATCCCGATCTATCCATTGATCCCATTCTATCCATTGATCCCACTCTATCCATTGATCCTGATCTATCCATTGATCCCACTCTATCCATTGATCCCAATCTATCCATTGATCCCACTCTATCCATTGATCCCGATCTATCCATGGATCCCGATCTATCCATTGATCCCACTCTATCCATTGATCCCAATCTATCCATTGATCCCACTCTATCCATTGATCCCACTCTATCCATTGATCCCAATCTATCCATTGATCCCGATCTATCCATTGATCCCACTCTATCCATTGATCCCACTCTATCCATTGATCCCGATCTATCCATTGATCCCACTCTATCCATTGATCCCACTCTATCCATTGATCCTGATCTATCCATTGATCCCGATCTATCCATTGATCCTGATCTATCCATTAAAAAAAAAAGCAGTTTAAAATTCCCTGAGCCTGGAAAATGAGTGGGATTTCAGGATCTCATTGGGATTTTGGGATCTTATGATTTCCGGATCTCGGGATTTCAGGATTTTGCAATGATATTGGGATTTTGGGATCTCATTGGTATTTCGGGATCTTGGGATCTCAGGATTTCAGGATCTCATTGGGATAACGTTCTGTGCCACCTTCTGACGCCGCTCTTATGAGGAGTACGGATTTATTGAAATATATATTTATATGTATTTATATATATTTATATTTTCCAGCCCCTTTCCCAAGGATTTCCCCCCCAGCTCCCACCCTTCCCAAACCCTCAGTTTTTGTTGGGAATTCTCCGCCGGGCCGGGACGTACGGGAGCAGCGTCTGGGTGCTCTTATCCGCCACGGTCTGCGTGCTGCTGTTCCTCATGGCCCTCCGCATCGGGATCGTTCCCGCATTCCTCGGGATTGGCTCCCGCTGGCCCTTCCCGGCGGGATCCTCGGGAGCGTCGGCGGCGGGGTCGTTGTCGCCGTCGTCGTCGCAGCAGAGCGCGTGGTACAGCACCTTGTCGCTGAAGCGCACGCGCTCCCGCGTTCCCGCCGGCCGTGCCGCCGGCAGCTTGGGCAGGGCGGCGCTGCCGAAGCATTCCTCGCTGGAGGAGTCGGGCGTGCCGCCGTTGGGAACGCCCCCGTTCATCAGCCGGAACGGCGCCGCAGCGTTCCGCGCGGGATCCGGGCAGTCGCCGGGGTCAGACGGAGTGGAGGCGTCCAGGAAGGAGCAGAATTCCCAGCTGTCCGACAGGATGTCAGAGGCGGCAAAGTCCAGAGGGCCTTTGTCGCTGCTGGAGGTGCTGCTGGCTGTGGCTGGAGTCCAAATGTCTGGCTCCAGATCCAGAGCGAAGTCGGATGTGAGGCGATCGATCTGGGAAACCACCTGGGGACACAGGGATTGTGGGATGGAGGGGTGGATGGATGATGGATGATGGATGGATGATGGATGATGGATGATGGATGGATGGATGATGGATGATGGATGGATGATGGATGGATGATGGATGATGGATGATGGATGATGGATGATGGATGATGGATGATGGATGATGGATGATGGATGGATGATGATGGATGGATGATGGTGAATGATGATGATGGGATGATGGATGATGATGATGGATGATGGATGAATGGATGGATGGATGATGGATGGATGATGGATGGATGGATGATAGATGATGGATGATGATAGATGGATGATGGATGAATGATGGATGATGGATGATGGATGGATGATGGATGGATGATGGATGGATGGATGATGGATGATGGATGATGGATGATGGATGATGGATGATGGATGGATGGATGATGGATGATGGATGATGGATGGATGATGGATGATGGATGGATGATGGATGGATGATGGATGGATGGATGATGGATGATGGATGATGGATGATGGATGATGGATGGATGATGGATGATGGATGATGGATGGATGATGGATGGATGGATGATGGATGATGGATGATGGATGGATGATGGATGATGGATGATGGATGATGGATGATGGATGATGGATGGATGAGATGATGGATATGGATGATGGATGATGGATGATGGATGATGGATGGATGATGGATGATGGATGATGGATGGATGATGGATGATGGATGATGGATGGATGATGGATGGATGATGGATGATGGATGATGGATGATGGATGATGGATGATGGATGGATGATGGATGATGGATGATGGATGATGGATGATGGATGGATGATGGATGATGGATGGATGGATGATGGATGATGGATGGTGGATGGATGATGGATGATGGATGGATGATAGATGATGGATGGATCCATGCATGGACCCAACTCTTCCCCTGGCATTTCCAAGTTGTTTTCCCACCCCAAAACTTCCAAGGAACATCCACAAGGAAGTCCAGAAATCAGGAAAAGCCCTTTTCCCTTTCCACCCATTTTCCTTGAATTTTTTCCACTTTCCTTTGGGAAAAAAAAGGGCAAAACTCAAAGAAAAGAGGAAAACCAGGGATTGCCTGACCTCTTCTTTTTCAGGATAAGGAAGAATCGGGAAGAAGGGCAGGAATGCTTGGGAAAGGCCTGGCACCAAATGATCCTGCAGGAATGGGATCCTTTCTGTTCCCACGAATCTGGGGACAGGGCCAGTGTTCCCTGTCACCTGAGCTCATTAATGGGATTGCGTGGGGACAGCGGAAAAGGCATCCCAATCCCTATCTAAATCCCAATTCCAATCTCAATCCCGATCCCGATCCCGATCCCGGCCCCATCCCAGGATCAGTGTCACTCATGGCCATTCCCATCCCTTTCTGGGCCCCATCCCGGGATTAGTGTCACTGGGGGCTATTTTTGGGATCATTCCCTATTTTAAGCCGGGTGTTAAATCCCTCACTGACACCCGGCACCCGCGGGGGATTTACATGGAAAGAAGGATTTGGGATTTGCTCCCCCCTCTCTTTTCCCCCTCGCTGAGGCTGGCGAAGCTTCTCCAGCTCGCAGGGGAAAAATTCCACCCCAGTTCCCCAGGAACATTGTCAGGGATTCATCCCAAACCTCCTTCCTGCTTGGAGGGGAAAAATTCCCCCCAATTACCTCATCCCATAGCTGCTTTCCTGCTCGGAGGGGGAAAAATTCCCAATTTCCAGGGAAAATCCCCAGGGATTCATCCCAAACCTCACCTGTTTATAGGGGAAAAATTCCACCCAATTTCCTGGCAAAATCCCCAGGGATTCATCTCAAACTTCCTCAGCTGCTTGTAAGGAACAAATCCCCCCAATTCCCTCATCCCAAACCTCCTTCCCTGCTTGGAGGGGGAAAAATTCCACCCAATTTCCTTGGAACATCCCAGGGATTCATCCCAAACCTGCCTTGCTTGGAGGGGATGAATTCCCAGCAAACTGGGGAGAATTTGTCCTCCCAGTGAATTGGGGAAGATTTGTCCCCCTAAAAGCAGCTGAGGAAGTTCGGGATGAGATCCTAGGGATATTCCCAGGGAATTTGTGCCCTACAAACAGGGAACAAGGTTTGGGATGAATCCCTGGTGCCAGACAGGAGCTTCCCAATAAAATCCCAGCTGTCCTAAAATAGGAATTTTCCCAGTGGAACATGTGGAGCCCCATCCTGGTTTTTATGGGATTTGGAGGATTTTGGATGCAGACCAAGGCGGAGCTCACTGCTGGGTGTTGGGGTTGGTGGCTTCAGATCCCTGAATCTGGGTTGGGGTCAGAGGGATGGGATACCGGGATCAAAGGGTGGGAACTGATGGGATCAAAGGAACCAATGGGATCAAAGGGTGGGAACTGATGGGATCAAAGGGAATGGGGACAATTGGCTCTAGAATGGGGACAGGACTCTCCCATTGTCACCCCCATTATCCCAGGAGTTTTCCCACCCCAGGATTTTGCAAACCATCCTAAATTTCCTCCTTTTTTAGGGAAAATCCAGCTGCACCTGAGCCAGATCCCTCCTGTGGCTGAGAGGCTGAGGGTCTAAACCTCAGGACTTTTCACACCTCGGGATTTTGCAATCCAGGCCAAATTTCCTCCTGTTTTTTAGGCACTGGATCCCTCCTGGTGCTGCCACGGATCTTCCTCCTCTCCCCATCCCATCCCATCCCATCCCAGGAATGGGGAAATTGGCTCTGGAATGGGGACAGGACTCTCCCATTGTCACCCCCATTATCCCGGGAGTTTTCCAGCCTCGGGATTTCGCAAACCATCCCAAATTCCCTCCTTTTTTTCAGAAATCCACCTCAAGGAGATCCCTCCCGGTGCTGCCACTGCGCTGCCTCCTCTCCCCCATCCCGACCTGGGCTTTTCCCATTCTCCCTCCTTCTTCCCAGGATTTTCCCACCTCTCGGAGCTCCTTGGCCATTAGCAGGAACATCACCCTCCCATTTTCCTCCCGTTATCCCGGGATTTCCTCACCTCTCGGAGCTCCTTGGCCACCTCCTTGAGCTCCTGCAGGATGCCCTCGAGCTGCCCGATCACCGTCCGCATGCGGCCGCGGATCCTCTCCCGCTCGCCGTCGCTCCTGCCGCTGCTGCAGTCGCTGCTGCCGCTGCTGCCGGGCCGCTGCTCCTCCCGGCGGTTCCGCTCCTCCCCGGGCCGCGCTTCCCGGGGGTTCCGCGAGTCCATCCTCCTGTCCCTACGATCCCGGCGATCCCGGCCCGGTGTCCATCGCGCTGCTCCCCGCCCGGCCCGGTCCGCGCAGCCCCAGCGGCGCGGGGAGCTCTCACCATCTTAACGCTGCCCGGCGGGATCGGGAGCGGGAGCGGGATCGGGAGCGACCGGGATCGGGATCGGGATAGGGATCGGCGCTGCCCGGCCGGGGAATTCCCGTGGAGCTGCCCGGTGGGATCGGGACGGATCGGGAGCAGCTCTTCCTGGCCAGGGAATTCCCGTGGAGCTGCCCGGTGGGATCGGCGGGGATCAGGATCGGGATCGGTGCTTCCCGGCGGGATCGGGACGGATCGGGATCGGCTCTTCCCGGCTCAGGGATTTCTGGTGGAGCTTCCCAGTGGGATGGGGATCGGCTCTTCCCGGTGAGAGAATTCCGGCAGCGCGTCCCGGTGGAATCGGGAGAGATCGGGATTGGGATTGGGATCGGCGCTTCCCGGCCAGGGAATTCGGGTGGAGCTTCCCGGTGGGATCGGCGGGGATCAGGATCGGGACCGGTGCCTCCCAGCGGGATCAGGACCGGGACGGCCCGGGATCGGGCACCGGGCGGAGGTGGCAGCTCAGTTGGTGGCCGTGAGGTGACACCGAGAGGAGGAGGAGGAGATGAGGTTGGGGTTTTTCAGGAAGAGCGATTCCAAAGAGTGGGATTCCGCCGATTCCAGCGGGAAGGGGACGCGCGGCTCGGTGTCCCCGAGGAGGGCTCCGTGTCCCCTCACGGCGGCTCCTCGGTCAGCGGTGGTGTCCGGCTGTCCTGGGGACAATTGAGACAAGGTCCCCTCCTGCGGGAACGGGGGCACGAGTGAGGACAATAATGGGACACGGAGCCCGGAAAAGCCTCGGGAAGGGGCGCGGTGAGCCAGGATGGAGCCTGGGGATGGCGCTGTCACCCCCTTTGTCACCTCCCCCTGTCCCACCCCATCCCCCCCGTCTGAGCCTCCCGGGGCCGGCTGGAGGGACAGACGGACACGGGGACACCCACGGGGACACCCACGGGGACATCTACGGGGACATCTACAGGGACACCCAGAGGGACACCCGGAGAGACGCGGGGACACCCAACAGCTCCGGGACACTGGGACACCCAGAGGGACACCCTGAGGGACACAGGGAGGGACAGAAGGACACCCTGAGGGACACCCCGAGGGACAGAGGGACACCCAGGGGGATACAGGGACACCCAGATAGACACCCACAGGGACACCCGAGCAGCTCCGGCACACCCCGAGGGACACAGGGAGGGACAGAGGGACACCCCGAGGGACACCCCGAGGGACAGAGGGACACCCAGAGGCACACCCAGACGGACGTGGAGACACCCCGAGGGACACGCGGAGGGACACAGGGACACCCCGAGGCCCCCGGGCCTCACCGTTGCTCTCCCGCCGCTCCCGGCTCCACTCCCGGTCCTTCCCTCTCCCGCCGCTCCTTCCTGTGCTTCCTCCTCCTCCTCCTCCTCCTCCTCCCTCAGGGCTTCCCCGCCGGGACCGGGACCGGGACCGGGGCAGCTGTGCTCCGGTGCCTGTGCCGGGGGACAGACAGACAGACAGACACCTCACCGGGGGACAGACACGGCACCGGAGGTGACAGCCGCTCCCTCCCCCTCCCCTCCCGAGCGCCGCAAATCCCGGCCCCGCCTCGGCCGCGGCGGGGGGAGAGCGCCCGGTGCCCCCGGATGCCCCCCCGGGAACGGCGACGGCGCGGGGGGAGCGGGGCCCGGGCGGGGGGCTCGGGAGGGGCGCGTTTGCCGCTTCGGTACCGGCATCTCCCACCTCGGTACCGCCATCCTCACCCCGGTACTGACATCTCCCAGCCCGGTACTGACATCTCCCAGCCCGGTACCGACATCCCTCAGCCCGGTACCGACATCCTTCAGCCCGGTACCGACATCCCTCACCCAGTACGTTCATCTCTCCCGGTACTGACATCTCCCAGCCCGGTACCGACATCTCCCAGCCCGGTACCGGCATCCCTCACCGCGGTACCGCCACCCGTCAGCCCGGTACCGACGTCCTCAGCCCGGTACCGGCATGGCTCACCCCGGTACCGGCATCTCTCACCCGGTACCGACATCTCCCAGCCCGATACCGACATCTCCCAGCTCGGTACCGACATCCCTCAACCGGTTCCGCCATCTCTCACGCGGGGAGGGTAGCACCCAGCCCAGTACCGACATCCTCACCCGGTACCGCCATCGCTTACCCGGTACCGCTATCTCCCAGCCCGGTACCAACATCCCTCACCCGGTACCGCCATCCCTCACCCGGTACCGGCGTTCCCCAGCCCCGGTTCCCGCATCCGCCGGGGCTCGGGGATGGAGGATGTCGGTACCGGCATTCCCCATCCCCTCTCCCCGCATCTTCCAGTCCCGGTTTCCACATCTTCCAGCCCCGCCGCTCTCATCCTCCATTCCCGCTCCCCGAATCCTCCGTTCCCGGTTCCCAAATCCTCCGTTCCCGGTTCCCAAATCCTCCATCCTCTATCCTCGAACCCTCCATTCCCACTCCCCACATCCTCCGTTCCCGCTCCTCGGATCCTTCATCCCCTCCGCTCTCTTCCATTCCCGGTGCCTCCATCTCCGGAGCCTCCATTCCCGATCCCCGCTCCCTGCATCCCCCATCCCCGCCGCTCTCATTTGCCATCCTCTCTCCCCAGCGCTTCCATCCCCTCTCCCCGAATCCTCCATCCCATATCCCCGAATCCTCCATCCCATATCCCCGAATCCTCCATCCCATATCCCCGAACCCTCCATCCCATATCCCCGAACCCTCCATCCCTTCTCCCCGAATGCTCCATCCCCGGTTCCCGGATCCTCCATCCCCGGAGTCTCCATCCCGTGCTCCACATCTTCCATCCCCAGAGTCCCAATCCTCCATCCCCTGTCGCTGTCCCCTTCACCCCCGCTCCGCACACCCTCGCTCCCCTCTCCCGCCCCCCCGCCCTGTCCCCGCTCCGGGACCCCCGGCACGGCCCGGCGGCGCTGCGGGCTCGGCAGGGCCGGGCAGTCCCCGCTCCCCCGGGACGCACCGGGGCCTCCCCCCGTTCCGCAGCCCTCCCGCTCCCCCGGACGCACCGGCGGCGCTGCGGGCTCTGCTCCGCGCTCCCCGCGGGCTCCGGGCGGGCGGAGCGGGCCCCGGGCAGGGCCATGGGCGGCGGAGGGGCCCCGGCCCGGCCCCGCTCCACCGGCCGCTGCTCCCGCGCTCCCGGCACGGCCCGCGCCGCCGCCGCTGCTGTGTCACCGGAGGGGCCGGGCCTGGCCGGGAGGGGCGAGTTAAAGGCACCGGCAGCGGGAATGAGCGGGAATGGAGCGGGAAAGGAGCGGGAATGGAGAGGGAATGGAGCGGGAATGGAGAGGGAATGGAGCGGGAATGGAGAGGGAATGGAACAGGGAATGGAGCGGGAATGGAGCGGGAATGAGAGGGAATGGAGCGGGAAAGGAGCGGGAATGGAGAGGGAATGGAACAGGGAATGGAGCGGGAATGGAGCGGGAATGAGCGGGGATGAGCGGGGATGGAGAGGGAATGGAGCGGGAATGAGCGGGGATGGAGAGGGAATGGAACAGGGAATGGAACAGGGGATGGAGAGGGAAAGGAGAGGGAATGGAACAGGGAATGGAACAGGGAATGGAGAGGGAATGGAACAGGGAATGGAACAGGGAATGGAACAGGGAATGGAACAGGGAATGGAGAGGGAATGGAACAGGGAATGGAACAGGGAATGGAGAGGGAATGGAGAGGGAATGGAACAGGGAATTGGACAGGAAGAGGTACATCGTGAAACTGAGGCAGCACTGGGGTCACTCCCTTGGGATGTGACTCCTTTTTCCCTCTTTTTCCCGTCTCTAAAATAGTTCTGGATTTGCCTCCTGCCCATCTGTGGGGGATTTGGGAGGATGTGAGAAAAACCAAGGTGGGATGAGGGAGAATTATCCAAGGAATGGGAAAGAACAACCATGGAGGGATGGTTGGAGGGATGGATGGATGGATGGTGGGCAGAACTCCATTTCCATAACCAGGCAGGATTTATCCCATTTTCCCATCCCATTTCCCCCTCCTGCTCCCCGACCCATTTTCCCAGAGTTGGATCCTGGCTGGATTGGATGTGACCATGAATTATTGATCCCATCCACTCGGGATCATCAATATCCTCCCAGCAGAGCCACTGCCTTCACCCAATTTATTTATGGCCCTACAAAATCCCTGGGATGCTCCCATTCTTCCCAGAAACTGAATTTTCCCAGCGCAGAAGGGACATCTGGGATGGTGTCACACCGCCTGCTGGCACTGGGATTTTGGGGAGTTTTAGACCCTTTTCCCAGGATTTTGGGGTTTTTTTGGCACTGTTCTGCCCCACTGGAAGTGCCAGCCCCATTTCTGGCAGGATCAGGGTGGGGATAGCTGATCCTGATCCCACAGCCTGGTGACTCTGGGAATAACATCCCGGATCCCTTGGGATCGCTGCTGGCATGGGAATAAAGTTCCATAGCCTTTGCGATTGGGAATGATGTCCCATAACCTTTGGGATCGCGGCTGGGGTGGGAATAACGTCCCATAAGCTTTGGGATTAGGAATGACATCCCATAACCAGTGTCACCCCAGTGTCCTGAGTGTCATAGGTGTCCCCAGTGTCCCCAGTGTCACCCCAGTGTCCCCAGTGTCCTGAGTGTCACAGGTGTCCCCAGTGTCCCCAGTGTCACCCCAGTGTCACCAATGTCTTGAGTGTCCCCAGTGTCACCCCAGTGTCCCCAGTGTCCTGAGTGTCATAGGTGTCCCCAGTGTCCCCAGTGTCCCCAGTGTCCTGAGTGTCACAGGTGTCCCCAGTGTCCCCAGTGTCACCCCAGTGTCACCCCAGTGTCCCCAGTGTCACCAATGTCTTGAGTGTCCCCAGTGTCACCCCAGTGTCACCCCACTGTCCCCAGTGTCACAGATGTCACAGGTGTCCCCAGTGTCCCCAAAGCAGCGCCAGCCCCGGATCCGCTGCTCGAAGGTGACACCTGCCGGTGGCATCTGTCCCTAGCCGCCGTGCCACTCATTTTGTCACTTTGTATCACTTATTGCATAGGCATGTTAATGAATTACCCTAATTAACTCGAGATTGACCAGCGTTTACCTAGCGCCACCTCCGTGGGGACACTCAGTGCCACCTGCCTGGGGACACCTGGGCTGTGGTGGGCACAGGGGTTGGGGTTGGGATTTTGGGATCCCTCCGTGTCCCCAGAACCCCCAGGGTCACCTTTGGGGACAACCCCGAGGCTGAGGAACTCCAGCCGGGAATCCCAGGGGTCGGGATGGGGACAAGGCCAGGTGCCACCGCTGGGCCGATGGCCCGATGTCCCCAAAGCTGGGAGTGCTTGGAATCCCAAAGCCTGGGGTGTCCCCAAAAGCCTGGAATCCCCAAAACGGGATCTGGGAAAAAAAGCAGAGCCGGAATCCAGCTGGGATTGAGGCAGGAAAGCACAAATCCAGGGATTTCTGCTGCTCTGGGCTCATCCCATCGGGATCCAGCTCCTGCAGCTGCCCATTCCATGGGATCCCGGAAAATCCTACAGGAAAACCAGCCTGGATCAGGCCAGGAGGAGCTCTGATGGGAAAAGTGGAATAAAAACAAATCCATACCCCAACCTCGGCTCATTCCCTGTTTTCCCTGCAGGACAACCCTGCACCCTTTTCCCGGGAAATGGGGCTCCCGGTTTTCCTCTTTCCCAGCTCCCCACAGCCTCAGAATGCTGGGAATGTGGTTGGAATTCCGCTCATGGAACGTGGGAATTTTATCCCTGGGGTCTCTGACTCACTCAGGGATTTCTCCCATCCCTAAAATCCCATCCCTGGGATCTGTGCCCCATAATTCCCCTTTTTTCCTTCCATTAGGGATCAATCAGGAGAGCCAGGAAAAACAGGACAGGGCTGGAATTTTATTTGGGAATAGTTTTATTGATGAGAGGTTCTGCATCAGGTCATAAAAAAAATGGGATTAAAATCAAATTAAATTAAAAATTAACCAGGGATTAAAACCCCAGTTACGATGGAAAACCAATCCCTATCCCAATCCCAATCCCAATCCCAATCCCAATCCCAATCCCAATCCCAATCCCAAACTGGCTGAGCTCGTTTCCTAAGGAATTCCCTGGTGGGGATGGAGGATCCCAGAAAGGATCTCATCCTTGGGATCATCTCTCCACCTCAGCCAAGGGTGGGATCTGCGGGATCTGCCGGCACTGATCCCACATTCCATCCCAAATTTCATTCTGGGATCCAACCGGATGGGATTGAAGAAGAGAACGACATTCCCAGGAAACTGTAAGGAGGATCCTGGCCTGGAGCAGATCCAGGTGGGATTTGGGATTGCTCTGGATATTCTGGATTCAGTCTTAGCCAGGGACAGAATTCAGGATCGATTCGGGAGAGGAGGAAACCCCAAGTGAACAGCTCCCGGGAATGGCAGCCTGGGAATTCTGGGAATTCCGGGATCAGGGCGGTGGCTCTGGTGTCACTGTCACCACCACGGTGTCCTCGTCGCTGTCCGAGCTGCAGACGATGACGCTGTCACTCCCTGCAAGGCAGAATTCCCGAAATTTGGGATCCTGTGGGATTGGCATTCCCGGGATTTGTTGTGCCTTGGTGGGGGGAACTGTACTGCTGTTGACCCCACGGATCCCAAATCCCATGGATAATTCATGGATCCTTCATCCCATGGATCCTCCACGGAACCTTCCCCCATGGATCCTTCATAAATCCTTGATCCCATGCATCCTTCACCCCATGGATCCTCCATGGATCCCTCACCCCATGGATCCTTCACCCCATGGATCCTCCATGGATCCCTCACCCCATGGGATGCAGAGAGTCGGGAAAAGATCCCGCAGGGCGGGAAAAGCCGGGATAACTCGGCCATTCCCGCTGCCCACCTGTGTCCCTGCGGCATTCCCGGCGGGATTCGGCACGGCTGGGGCCCGGCTCCTGCTCGCATTCCAGCTTCAGGATTTTGGGAGAGATCTGGCTGCTCTTCTCGGCGCAGGGCGGGGGACGCTTGTGCCAGGAGGAGCCTGGGAGCAGCTGGGAAAGGGGAGGAGAGACGGGCGGGAATTGCGGGATTCCTGCTGGAATTGCCGCCGGGATGGGATGGGATAAGGGGATAATGGGATGGGATTGGGATGGGATAATGGGATAGTGGGATGGGATGGGATTGGGATGGGCTAATGGGATGGGATAATGGGATGGGATAATTTGATGGGATTGGGATGGGCTAATGGGATGGGATGGGATTGGATTGGGATGGGATAATGGGATGGGATGGGATAATGGGATGGGATGGGATGGGATTGGGATGGGATGGGATTGGGATGGGATAATGGGATGGGATAATGGGATGGGATGGGATGGGATGGGATGGGATGGGATGGGATAATAGGATGGGATTGTGATGGGATGGGATAATGGGATGGGATGGGATGGGATGGGATGGGATGGGATGGGATAATAGGATGGGATTGTGATGGGATGGGATAATGGGATGGGATGGATTGGCCTCACCTGCTCTCCAGGGATCTCGTCAAGGCCAGAGGAGACACTCTGGATTTGGGGAAGGCTGGGATCCACTTCCTGCGGGAAGAGCAGCGTTAGGATGGACTCTGATCTTGGGGAGGGGTGGGAACACCCTCGGGAATGGGGAAACTGAGGCACGGGGAATTCGGGATGGGGCTGGATGTGGCACCAAGGTTGGTGCCGTGGTTGTGGATTTCCCGTGGATAATCAGGGATGGGGTAGGACCACGAGGGGGTTCTTCAGTCCTGGGAGTTTGGAGGGAAAACCGGGAATCCTGGGATGGGGAGCAGGAGGAGACCCTTGGGACAGGCGTGGGAAGGAGGGATCCAGGTTTGGGATGGGACAGGAGCTCTCTCCAGGTGTCACCACCCCGAGGTCTCACCTGGTTGTTCTCCAGGGCTGCCTCATCCTCGGGGACATCGGTGCCTGGAAGGGACAAAACAGGGATGCGATCCCGATCTGGAGCCTCCGGAGCTCCTGCGGCAGCTGGAATGGGAAAATCGCACCCGACAGCAGGGAAAGGGTAGCTCTGATCCCATTTCCTGTGGCTTGGGGTGGCTCAGGGGCTTAGGGAGGATCTGGGAAAGTGGGAATAAGGATGGCCAGAGACTGCAGGATCGGGGGGACAGCGGGAAGGGACTTTAGCCATCAAAACTATGGAAAAAATATGGATCCCCCGCATCCTGGGGGAGTGGGGAGACACGGGAGAGACCTGGGAGAGGAGTAGGAGAGGAAGAGGAGAAGGAGAAGGAGAAGGAGAAGGAGAAGGAGAAGGAGAAGGAGAAGGAGGAGAAGGAGAAGAAGGAGAAGTTCCGGCTGCCCCACCACTCTCAGTGCCCATCCCAGCCAGGTCCCGCCCCGCCCCGGCCCCATCCCCGCTCCGGGACGGCTCCCCTCGCCCCCCGGCCGCCCTGCCTTGCCCCGGCTCACCGGCGCGGCCCGTCACTCGCTGCACCATGGCCCGCAGCCGCGCCCGGCACTCGGCGATGTCCCGCGGCTCGCGCATCTCGCGCACCTCGGGCGGCCGCAGCCTCCGCAGCTCCAGCAGCGCTCCGCGCACCAGCGGCTCCATGTCCATCAGCTCCTGCTCGCCGCCGTAGCGGCCCAGCTTCTCGGCCAGCCGCTCGGCCGCCTCCACCCTCCGCAGCGCGCCCTCGGCCGCCCGCAGCTGCTCCGCCTCGCCGCGCTCCAGCAGCGCCCGCAGCTCCTCGGCCTCGCCCCGCACCAGGCGCTGCAGCCGCTCCGAGATCGCCCGGACCCGCTCCCGGAGCAGCCGCCGAGCCTCGTCCCGCCGGGCCGCCTCGGCCCGCAGCCGCTCCAGCGAGGCGGCGAAGGAGTCGCGGAGCTGCCGCAGGTCGCGGTGCAGCTCGCGGAGCTCGGCGCGGCGGCGGCGGCTCTCGGCGCGGAGGTCGCGGAAGGGAGCGTGGCGAGTGTCCAGCAGCGCGCACGGACAGCACAGAGCGCGCTCGCAGCGCGGGCAGTAGATGCTGTGATGGGGGAGATGGGGGAGTCAGGGGGCAGCGGGAATTCCACCGGGAATGGCTGCGGGGGTACCGGGATTGGCCTCCCGGCTCTGATTTCCCCCAGGAATTGCTCTGGGATTTGGCTCCCGGATGGACAGGGCTCACCCAGCTTGGTCCCTCCCGCCCCCCAGGGAGCTGTGGGATGTCCCGAGCGGGAAAGGACTCCAAGGATCACGGGGTGCCACCCCCGACCCCAAAATGCCTCCTGTCCCTGGGAGCTGTCTTTGGGGCCGGCACCATTCCCGGGGCAGTGCCTGGGGCACTTTAGGGACCTTTCCCTAAATCCCACCCTGCCCTTCCCGGGCACAGCCGGGGGGGCACTGGGGTCACACTGTCCTGTGCCAAAGGCAGGGGACAAAACCCCTCGGGCAGAGCTTTGGGGACAGGACGGGAGCTGGGGACAGGGCGGGATTTGGGGACAGGGCAGGATTTGGGGATGGGATGAGGTTTGGGTACAGGATAGGATTTGGGGACAGGACAAGATTTGGGGAAAGGAGGAGACCTGGGGCAGGATGGGATTTGGGAGTGGGATGACATTTGGGAGCTAGATGAGATTCGAGGACAGGATGAGACTAGGGGATGGGATCAGATTTGGGGACAGGACGAGGTTTGGGAGCGGGATGAGACTTGGGAACAGCATGAGGTTTGGGGACAAGATGAGACCTGGGGATGGGAAGAGATTTGGAAATGGGGTTAGATTTGGGGACTGGATGATTTCTGGGGATAGTATGAGGTCTGGGGATAGTACGGGGTTTGGGGACTGAAGGAAATTTGGAGACAGGACGAGATTTGGGGCCAGGACAAGACCTGGCTCCAGGCTGCAATTCGGGATCCCCCTGCTCCAGCCCATCCTGATCCAGCATGCCTACCCCGAACCCACTGCATCCCATAGGACAGAATCCGGGATCTCCTTCCCTCACCTGCCCTCCCTCACCGGCACACTCAGTCCTACCTCACCTGCACGTTCAGCTTTCCCTGCTCTCCTTCACCTGCACACGCGGCTCTCCTGTCCCTCCCTGTCCCTCACCTGCACACTCAGCTGTCCCTCCCTGTCCCTCACCTGCACACTCAGCTGTCCCTCCCTGTAGCTCACCTGCACACGCGGCTCTCCTGTCCCTCCCTGTCCCTCACCTGCACACTCAGCTCTCCTGTCCCTCCGTGTCGCTCACCTGCACACGCGGCTCTCCCCGGCGTGGCTGGCGCTGGTGCAGAAGAGGCTGCAGGAGCCGCGCGACTCCTGCAGGAAGCTGCTGGCGGAGCTGCGGCGCATCTCGTCCAGGCAGCGCACGCGGTGCTCGCCCTTCTTGTGCCACCAGCGGTGCTCCTCCAGGCAGCGGCCGCACAGGAACTCCTCGCACTCCTCGCACCACACCCGCGCCGCCTCGGCCCGGCAGCGCCCGCAGCACGGCCCGCCGGGGCTCCGCAGCTGCCGCCACACGGCCAGGCGGCCGCGCAGGCTGGCGAAGAGCGCGTTGTCCGTGCCCGCCGTGGCGGCGGTGGCCGCGCGGCACACGGGGCACAGCCCGGAGGGCTTGGCGTGGCCCAGGCACGAGGGGCACAGCGAGTGCAGGCAGCCCAGCAGCTGCGGCTGGGGCGAGTCCTGCCCGCAGCTCTCGCACAGCAGGAACTGGAAATCGTCGTCCTCCTCCTGGCTCTGCGCGTTTTCCGCGGGCTGCGGGGTGGGAGAGGCCGGCGGGGCAGGGGGGGCTGGCGGGGCAGCGGCTCCGGGGCCATCTGCGGGAAAACCCCCCGCCGGGCGGAGGCTGGGGTCAGCCCCATGCCGGTGCGCTCCCCTGATCCCTCTGCTCTCCCTATGGGACCCTCGGAGCTTCTTCCCACCCTCCCGACCTCGTCCCCTTCCCGGAATGAGGGATTTCTGAGCTGCGGCAGAGCCGGTCCGGTTCTGTCTGCAGGGAATATGGGAGAAAAATCCCCCGCGGGGTGGCAGGCGGGGTGTGCCCATCCCTCCTGCCCGGGACAGCTCTCCCTGATGTGCGACCTCCCCACTCTCCCTGTGGGACCCTTGGCATTCCCTGCTCCTGCATCCCTATCCCGCTGCCTGAATCCCCATCCCAGTATTCCCCATCCCAGTATTCCCCATCCCGATCCCACATTCCCATCCCGATCCCACATCCCATCCCTGTCCCACATCCCCATCCCCATCCCAATCCCACATCCCACATCCCAATCCCACATTCCCATCCCCATCCCAATCCCCCATCCCGATCCCACATCCCACATCCCATCCCGCACTCCCCGATCCCCCTCTCCCGAGCTCTTCCCTTCCCGGAATTCAGCATTTCCCAGCCCGAGGCGAAACGAAAGCGAAGCCGCTCGGTGCCACCGCCCTTTCCTGCTCCGCCAGCGGGGACAGGGACACGGAACAGCGGGGACAGCCCGGCCGCGACCCCAAAGACTGCCCCGAACCCCACCGGCAGCGCTGGGGTGTCCCCAGCACCGGCCCTGGCCCCAGAGGTGTCCCTGGCCCCAAAGGTGTCCCTGTTCCCAAAGGTGTCCCTGTCCCCACCCGAACCCCCCCGGGCCTCCCCAGCTCGGCAGCGCCGACAAAACCCCAAATACCGCCAGGACACTCCGTACCGACCCCAGACCCCAAACCCGACCCCAGACCCCAAACCGACCCCACAGCCGAGCGGGAAAGCCCTGCGGGTCCCTTTTGGGGCGACTTTGGGGACATGGCGGTACCTGGCGACGCCGCGGGGTCGGGGCTGCCGGGCATGGGGACAGCGCTGGGGGTCCCGGGAGAACGGGAACGGGAACGGGAACGGGAACGGGAACGGGAACGGGGAAGGGAAGGGAATAGGAAGGGGAACCGGAACGGGAACGGAAGGGGAACGGGAGGAGCGGGAGGAGGAGCTGCGGGAGAGAGGGCGGGGTGGGGGGAGGGGACGGGAAAGGGGAAACGGTGGGATCGGGGTGGGGATGTGCGATATGGGGTGGGAGTACTGCGATTGGGATCGGGATCGGGATTGGGATCGGGGTGGGGATGTGGGAGATGGGATATGGGATATGGGATGGGAGTACTGGGATTGGGATTGGGATCGGGATTGGGAATTGGGATATGGGATGGGAGTACTGGGATTGGGATTGGGGTTGGGATTGGGATTGGGATTGGGATTGAGATTGGGATTGGGATTGGCATTGGGATTGGGATCGGGATGGGGATGTGGGATATGGGATGGGGATGTGCGATAGGGGATGGGAGCACTGGGATTGGGATCGGGATTAGGATCGGGATCGGGACTGGGATTTGGGATATGGGATGGGAGTACTGGGATTGGGATCGGGATCGGGATCGGGATCGGGATGGGGATGTGGGATATGGGATGAGGATTTGGGATATGGGATGGAAGTACTGGGATTGGGATGGGGATGGGGATGGGGATTGGGATTGGGATATAGGATGGGAGTATTGGGATCGGGATCGGGATGGGGATTTGGGATATGGGATGGGAGTACTGGGATTGGGATTGGGATCGGGCTGGGTATTGGGATTGAGATTGGGATCGGGACAGGGATGTGGGATTGGGATTGGCATTGGCATTTGGGATCCCAATCCCGGGATAGGGATTTGGGATATAGGATGGGAGTACTGCGATTGGGATTGGGATCGGGATGAGGATAGGGATTGGGATGTGGGATGGGGATGGGAGTACTGGGATTGGGATGTAGGATTGGGATGGGGATGTGGGGTGAGGCTGGGGATGTAGGATCTGGGATGGGATTCCAGTCGCAAGGCAATTCCCAGCCCTATTCCCAGCCGTCCCGCCAGGATCCCCATCCCACTGCCAACCCCAACGAGTGGGAATTGTCACGAAAAACCCTTTTCCCACCCTTTTTAGGGCTGGGATTTGGGGACAGGATGGGATTTGGGGACAAGATGGGATTTGGGGACAAGACGGGATCCGGGAAAAGGTGGGAAAATGTTGGTTTTTTTTTTTTTTCTCCTATAAAAATTCCAGGATTTTCCTCGCCGCTGCTGCCACCTCCAGGGGAATCCCGGGATTTGGGACTGGAGCCGATATTCCATGGGGAAATCGATGGATTAACTAATTAATTAACTAACTCATTTAATTAGTTATTTATGGACTAATCCGGGCGCTGCTTCCTAGAAAATTTCAATGGCAACAAATTGGAAATTATTTTTAAAATAAATTTTTACAATAAAGTATGAAAATAAAAAAAAATTAATAACCCTAAAAAATTAATAGAATTATTTCTGGCTTTCATCATCCAAAAACCCAAAAATGTTCATCTGTTGTAAAAATTGGGGATTGTTTTAAAAACCCTAAAATATTTCGTGAATTTTCAAAATTAGAAATTATGATTTAGGGAAAAAACCCTAAAAATTTTCATGGATTGCAAAAATTACCCATTATTTTTTTTAAAAAACCTTAAAATATCGTGAATTATAAAAATCTGATTTTTTAAAATCCCCTAACAATCATAAAGCGGAAAAAGGAAAATAATAATAGAAAAAAAAAGCCTAAATAATGTCTTAAATTGCAAAAATCGGGAATTTGATTGATTTATTTATTTCAAAATCCCCCAACCTTGAAAGTCTCATAAACGATAAAAATTGGAAATCGTTTTTAAAGAAAAAAATTTTTAAAAATATTTCTAAATGGTAAAAAACCCCCAAAGTTACTGGAATAAAATTAAAAAATGCCATAAAGGGTGGGAAGTTCTAAAATCGATTTTTGATTGATTGATTGATTGATTGATTTCGATTGATTCCTCCAACCCCAGGTGACCCCAAAACCTGCCAGGGTTGGGATTGGAATCCCGGAATTCCATGGGATTGACCACTTTTGGGGTTCCATTCCTGACCCCAAAGCAGTTTGGGATTCCTGGTAATCCCAGAATTCCCGGTAATCCCAGAATTCCCGGTGATCCCAGACTTTGGGAACACCAGGAGATCTCCCATGCCATTCCATCCTCCACTTCCAAGCGGGAATTCCCATGGAATTCTGAAATCCCAACGGTTTTTTCCATGGATTCCTTCCGTTTCCCGGCAATTTCTGGGAAATCCCGCTAAATCCGTGCCGAAGGAATTCGCTCTGTGGATTCCAAGTGGATTTTTCTCGGGAATTTCACTCCAAGAACAACCCTGGGATGAGCTCATCCCGCCGTTTTCCATGGAATTCCGCAATTCCCAAGGGTTTGGATCTCTCGGAGCCACCCTGGGAATTCCCAGGAAAACCGGGAATGGCGGGATGGCAAAATTCCCAGATTTTTGTCATGGAAATTCCCAGTCGGGATGGGAGGATTGGGATCACCTCGCAGCCTTTCCCAGCCCAATTCCCATGGAAAACTCCCGGGATATCCTCGGGAATTCTGGGAAGATCCAAACTCATTCCCGACGTTCCAAAGGGATGCGGCCTGGTGGGAATTCCCATGGGAATGGGGCTGGATTTTGGGATTTGGGGGAAATTTTGTGGGAATTTCTTTTGAATTTTGAGGAATTTTGAGGAATTTTGGGGAAATTTTGTGGAATTTTGGGGAAATTTTGTGGAATTTTGTGGAATTTGGGTGGAATGGTGTGGAATTTTTGGGGAATTTTGTTGAATTTTTATGGAATTTTGTTGAATTTTCTGGGAATTTTGTGAAAATTTGGGGGAATCTTGTGGGAATTTTGTGGGAACTGTGTGGAATTTTGTGGAATTTTGTAGAATTTTGCAGAACTTTTTGGGGATTTTAGGGAATTTCTGCTGCAGGATCTCTCCTCATCCACGGCCGATCCAGAGGCTCAGAAATCCCGGGAAAAAGGGAGCTTTGGGATCCCAGCTCTGGCTGGAAGCACATTCCCGATTTTTCCCGGGTTTGGGGCTGGATTTGCCTCCTGGGAATTCTGGATCCGCAGGAATCCCAAAATCCCATCCGAAATTAGGAATTTCCCAGGAATTTTTACCAGGAAAACCTCTGGAAAAAGGGAAAAACTCTTCCCGGATGAAACAGATCCAACATTCCCCAATCATTTCCCTTCCCTAATCCCAAATTTTCCCCTTTCCCCATCCCTGGAGTTTTATCCAACCTCATCCCGCTCCAGGAGCTTTTCCCAGAATTTGGGAATTCCTGGAAAAATCCCCGTCAGGATTGAGATTTGGGATGAATCCCTGAATTCTTTCATTTTTCCGTGGATTTGCCGGAAATTCCAGGAATCCAAGAAAATCCCGAGTCTCTCCGCTCCTGCCTGGAGTCGTTTTTTTGGGGAAAAAAAAAAGAAATAAATTCCATTTTGGGATGAGGGAAGGAGGCAGTGGGGAAATTCCAGCCCCGGGAATCCCAAGGATTGTTTGGAATACTTGGATCCCACCAGCCTTGGCCGCCAGGGATAAACAATCCTTGGAATTCCTGCGCTTGGAATTTCCTCTGCTCCCGAGAGGGGCAGAAATCCCATTTGAACCCCTTTTTTCCCTCCTTTTTTGGGGTGGAATTCCAGCTTTTTTCCACTCCGTCCCCAAAATCCTGGGATGACGAGGGGCTGGGAGAGGTTGGGGTTTAGCTTTAGGAATTCTTTTAGGAATTCTGTGCATTCCAGGGGTTTGGGATTGGGGGATTGATGGGAAAAGGAGCCCCGGGAGGAGCTGAAATTTGCTCCTTGCCGTTGGAATTCCAGGGGTTTTTCCAGGAATTCCATGGAGCTGGAGCAGCACCCAGCACTCCTGGAGGCAGAAATCCCGGGAAAACCCCACCTGGAATTCCTTGGGATGGAACTCCTGGCCGAATTCAGGATTTCTGGTGATCCAAACCCTTGGATTGGGGAAAAAAAAATTCCTCAATCCCTTCCTAGGCCCCAAATTGGGAATTCTGGGACATTTTCCTCATGGATTCCTTCCCGATCCGCACCTTTCCCAGGTTTTTTTGGGATCATCCCTTGGGATCCAGAGGGATTTTTGAAGCCCAAACCCTGGGAATGCCCAAATTCCCTGCCAAAAGGACATTTGGGATGAGGAAAAACCCTTGGAATTCCCAGAGCCTCCATCCCAGTCCAGCAGCTCCTTCCCGGGCAGAATTCCAAGGATTTTGGGACTTTAAATTCGGTTTTTTGGGAAAACGGGGTGGGAAAAACCTGGATTTGGAGTTTTCCAGGGACTCCCCGAGCTCTGCTTTTCCCGAAAATTCCTCTCCTGCTCTTTCCTGGCTTTGTTTGGGATCAAACCGAGAGGCAGAAATCCATTTTTCCACGGAAAAAACCCGAATTTCCCCCAAAATTTCCCCTCCGGGATCCATCCTGAGGGATTTTTTCCCGCAGGGATCAAACCCCGAACGCCCCAAATCCCGGATTTGTTTTCAGGGATGAGGAGAGGCCTCTCCCGCCAATCCTTGGATCCAAGGATTCCTGCCGGGCCGCGCAATTCCAGCGGCTCCTTATCTCCCTGACGCAGAGGCTCAGCCGCTGGAATTCCGGGAATTTCCACTCGGCCGGTGCCTCTCCAAGGTATTTTAAACATGGAAAAAAAACAATCCTGGAGGTAGGGATGAGCGGGAAGTCCCTGGAAGCGGAGGGGTGACAGCGATCCAGAAATTATTGTTGGGAATGTGGAGTCCAAGCGCAGCGGGAATTCCCTCGGGATCGCCGCCTGTCCCCCAAACCTCCTGTTTTCCCGCGTTTTCCCAGAACTGGGAAAATTGGGGGAGTTTTTCGGCTTTTCCAGCTGGAAAAAAAATTCCCAAAATCCAGGGGGTTCCCGCTGTGCCTGAGGTTGGCCAGGGAGATCCCAAAAAGCCGGAGAGGGATTTGGGATTTGGGAATAAACGGAGCATCCCCGGGAAAAAGGGAGAACATCCCAAGGGAGGGACAGGAATTCCATTAAAAAGTCAGGATTGTGATAACAAAGTTTATTAAATAACTCCAGAAAAATGAGGATTGTTAGGAACGAGGCTGGAAAATCCCTGGGATTGATTTTTAAGGAGCTTTGCCTGTTTTTCCTCGAAACCCAGGGAAAGGGATAAGCGGGAGAGATTTAAAAAATGAGGGATTTGGGCTCTGGAATTTGGGGTGAGGTCTCCGTCATTCCCGATGATCCAAACCCCAAATCTCATCTTTTTTGGGGGGATAAAAAAAACAGCTTTCCGGGGGTGCTGGGCTGAGTTATCCCTGGAATTCTGCCTGGGATTGACTCTGCCCGGAATTCGGGATCGGGGGGACCAGCGGAGCCTTGCAGCTCCCCTTATCAGCCGGGAAACCCAAACAACTCCCCGCGGCTCCAAGGATGGACAAACAATCCCCGCGGAAATGCCGCGCTGTCCCCTCGGGCTGCCCTTGGTCCCCAAACCCCGGCAGAGGGAGGGGCGGGGGGGGAAATTCCCGCCGGGATAAAAACCCGCCGGGAGCCGCCGCTTCCCCAAACCCATCCCCAAACCAGCGCGCTTCCCAGAAATCCCGATTTTTGGGGATCGGCCGCGATGCGCTCCCAGATCCTCCTGCTGCTCCTGCTGCGGGTGACACCCTCGGCCATGTCGCCGCCGCTCTGGGAGTGGGGAGAGCGCGACGGCACCGCCTGGGGCTGGGGGGAAGATCCCCGCTCCCGACCCCACATCCCGGTGGCCGTGGAGTGCCAGGAGTCGCAGCTGGTGGTCTCGGTGCACAGGGATCTCTTCGGGAACGGCCGCCTGGTCAGCGCCGCCGACCTGAGCCTGGGCCCGGCGGGCTGCCAGCATTCCCGCCTGGATCCGTCCCGGAATATTGTCACCTTCAGCGCCGGGCTGCACGAGTGCGGCAGCACCGTCCAGGTGAGGGCGGGGCTGGGGCGCCATTCCCGCCGGGAATGGGAGCGGGAATGGGAGAGGGAGAGGCTCCCGGGGCAGCTTCCCCAGCTTGGAAGGGAGATGCAGGTGAGTTCTGATCCCATCCCGGGATTCGGTCCGGGAATCTGCTCGGAATTCCCATCTGGAGAGGCTCCCGGGGGTCGTTGGAATCCCAGGTTTGAAGGCAGATCCAGGTGAGTCCCGTCCCGATCCCGGGATTCCTACCTGGGATTCCTACCTGGAGCCTCCCGGGGTGATGGAGGAGATCCAGGTGAGTCCTGATCCCGGGATTCCCACCGGGAATGTGCCCGGGATTCCCAGCTGGATGGAGCTCCTCCGGGGGGAGGTTTGCCGGGTGTTAAGGGAGGTGAGTCCCGTCCCGATCCCGGGATTCCCGCCTGGAGAGGCTCCTGCGGTGTCGGGGGAGATCCAGGTGAGTCTTGTCCCGATCCTGGCATTCCTACCTGGAGCCTCCCGGGGTGTTGGGGGAGATCCAGGTGAGTCCTGATCCCGGAATTCCCACCGGGATTCCCACCGGGAATGTTCCAGGGATTCCCAGCTGGATGGAGCTCCTCCCGGGGGAGGTTTGCCGGGTTTGCAGGGAGATCCAGGTGAGTCCTTGTCCCGATCCCGGGATTCCCGCCTGGAGCTTCCCGGGGTGTTGGGAGACATCCAGGTGAGTCCGGATCCCGGGATTCCCTCCGGGATTCTGCCCTGGATTCCCAGCCGGAGCTGCTCCCTGGGCTCCTGCAGATCCCAGGTTTTCAGGGAGATCCTGATCCCGGGATTCCGCTCGTAATTCCCGCCTGGAGCAGCTCCCGGGGCTGCGCGCATCCCAGGTGTTCAGGGCAATCCGAGATGGGGAGCAGAGCGGGATCGGGAGCGTTCCAGGGCAGGGATGAGCGGGGAATTCCTCCAAACCGGAGCCTTGATCCCGCAGCTTTCCCCATTCCAAACCGGAGCCTTGATCCCGCAGCTTTCCCCATTCCGCCGGGAAAATCCCTTTTCCCTCCTGTTTGATTGAACCCTCTGGGAACGGAACTTTTCCATCTCTTTTCTATCTTCTCCACCCCCTTTTCCCAACTTTTTGACCCCATTTCCCACTTTTCCACCCCCTTTCCCCCTTTTCCATCCCCTCAGAGCTTTTCCATGCCCTTTTCCCTCTTTCCCATTCCTTCCCCCTTCCATCCCATTTTCCCCCTTTCCCATCCCCTCAGTTTTCCACCCCCTTTCCCATCCCATTTTCCTTGGATTTCCCCCGCATTCCCGGTTGGAAAAGCTGCCTCTGTGTCCCAGTGGTGCTGCCGGGGTGAGGGGTGACCTTTTCCATGGAATTCCTCCCTTTCCATTCCCAGATCTCTCCCAATTCCCCCATTTCCATGGATCCCCCAGCATTCCCAGTGCCATCCCCCTGGCCTTGCTCCCGGAATATCCCATTTTTATTCCCAAATCACAGTAGATTCTCCCATTTCCATGCATTCCCCCATCATTCCTGGTGATTTTCCCACGGAATATCCCATTTTCCTTCCCAGATCACCCCGGATTCCCCCATTTCCACAGATTCCCCCATCATTCCTGGTGACTTTTAACCTGTTTTACCCTAGATCACTCTGGATTTCATCACTTCCATCCATTCCCCCATCACTCCCAGTGATTTTTATCCCATTTTTATTCCCAGATCACCCCTGATTTCCCCATTTCCATGGATCCCCCATCATTCCCAGTGACTTTTACCCCATTTTCCCCCAGATCATGCCGGATTTCCCCATTTCCATGGATCCCCCATCATTCCCGGTGACTTTTATCCCGTTTTTATTCCCAGATCACTCCTGATTCCCCCATTTCCACGGATCCCCCATCACTCCCGGTGACATTTATCCCGTTTTCCCCAGGTCACTCCGGATTCCCTGATTTACCGCACCCTCCTGAGCTACTCGCCCAGCCCCGGCAGCAACCCGGTGATCGTGCGCAGTGACCCTGCCGTCATCCCCATCGAGTGCCACTACCCCCGGTCAGCCTGCCCCCGACCCCGCAGTACCCACCGCCCTGATCGATAATCCTGATCGATAATCCCAGTCAATAATCCCAATGGATAATCCCGATGGATAATCCCAGTCTATGATCCCGATCGATGATCCTGATCGATAATCCCGATCGATAATCCTGATAGATGATCCCGATCGATAATCCCCATCGATGATCCCCATTGATAATCCCGATCGATAATGCCGATTGATAATCCCGATCGATAACCCCAATCGATAATCCCCATCGATAATCCCGATCAATGATCCCCATCGATGATCCCAATCGATGATCCTGATCGATAATCCTGGTCATTGATCCCGATTGATAATCCCAGTCGATGATCCCAATTGATAATCCCGATCAATGATCCCGACTGATAATCCCAATGGATAATCCTGATCGATAATCCCAATCTATAATCCCCATCGATAACCTCAGTTGATAATCCCAATTGATAATTCCCATTGATAATCCTGATCAATGATCCCAATCGATGATCCCAATCAATAACCCCGATCAATAATCCCGCTCCCTTCCCAGGCGGGACAACGTCACCAGCGGCGCCATTCGCCCCACCTGGGCTCCTCTCAACTCCGCTCTGGCCAGCGAGGAGAAGCTCCTGTTCTCCCTGCGCCTCATGAACGGTGAGCATCGGGAACTCTGGCCATTCCGGGATTTCTGGGAACCTTTCCTTTCCTTTCCTTTCCTTTCCTTTCCTTTCCTTTCCTTTCCTTTCCTTTCCTTTCCTTTCCTTTCCTTTCCTTTCCTTTCCTTTCCTTTCCTTTCCTTTCCTTTCCTTTCCTTTCCTTTCCTTTCCTTTCCTCTTTCCTTTCCTTTCCTTTCCTTTCCTTTCCTTTCCTTTCCTTTCCTTTCCTTTCCTTTCCTTTCCTTTCCTTTCCTTTCCTTTCCTTTCCTTTCCTGAAACTTTCCTGAAACTTTCCTGAAACTTTCCTGAAACTTTCCTGAAACTTTCCTGAAACTTTCCTGAAACTTTCCTGAAACTTTCCTGAAACTTTCCTGAAACTTTCCTTTCCTGAAACTTTCCTGAAACTTTCCTGAAACTTTCCTGAAACTTTCCTGAAACTTTCCTGAAACTTTCCTGAAACTTTCCTGAAACTTTCCTTTCCTTTCCTGAAACGTTCCTTTCCTGAAACTTTCCTTTCCTTTCCTGAAACTTTCCTTTCCTGAAACTTTCCTTTCCTGAAACTTTCCTGAAACTTTCCTGAAACTTTCCTTTCCTGAAACTTTCCTGAAACTTTCCTTTCCTGAAACTTTCCTTTCCTGAAACTTTCCTTTCCTGAAACTTCCCTTCCCTTCCTTTCCCTTTTCCCTTTTCCCTCTTCCCTTTTCCCTTTTCCTGACTCTTTGGATTCCCAATTGTCCTGGCAGTAGTACCCGGGACGGAACTGTGCATGGGATTGGGAATTTCAGGATTTCCCCACTTTTTGGGAACCCTGGGCATTCATTTCCATGGGATTCCCCCATTCCCAGAGCACCCCGAATTCCCTGTTTTCCATGGAATGCTGCTGTTCCCATTCCCAGATCACCCGGAATTCCCCATTTCCATGCATTCCCCAGCATTCCCAGTGCCATCTCCATAACCTTTCCCATGGAATGTCCCATCTTTGTTCCCAAATCAGGCCGAATTCCCCCATTTCCTTCGAACCCCTCACCAGCCCCAGCTGTTGCAGTGGGGTTGGGATTGGGATTGGGATTGGGATTGGGATGGGGATTGGGGTCAGGATCAGGATTAGGATTGAGATCAGGACCAGGATCAGGATTGGGATCAGGATTTGAATTGAGATTGGGATCAGGGTTGGGATCAGGATCAGGATCAGCTTTGGGATGGGAATTGGGATCAGGATTGGAATCGGGATCAGGATTGGGCTTGGGATCAGGACGGGGATCAGGATTAGGATTTGGATCAGGATTTGGATCAGCATTAGGATTTGGATCAGGATTGAGATCAGGATCAGAATTGGGATTGGGATCAAGATTGGGACAAGGATCAAGATCAGGATTGGGACCAGGATCAGGATAGGGATTGGGATCAGGATCAGTATTGGGATCAGGATTAGGATTTGGATCGGGATTGAGATCAAGATCAGGATCGGGGTTGGGATTTGGAAGGAGATCAGGACCAGGATCGGGATCAGGATCAGGATCAGGATTGGGATTGGGATCGGGATCAGGATGAGGATCAGGATGAGGACTGGGATGAGGATGGGGATCAGAATCGGGGTGAGGATCAGGATTGGGATCAGGACCAAGATCAGGATGAGGATTGGGATCAGGATGAGGATTGTGATCAGGATCAGGATCAGGATCAGGATCAGGATTGGGATCAGGATGAGGAGGAGGATGGGGACTGGGATGAGGATTGGGATGAGGATTGGGATCAGGATCAGGATTGGGATCAGGATCAGGATCAGGATGAGGATCAGTATTTGGATCAGGATTGGGATAGGGATCAGGATGAGGATTGGGATAAGGATCAGGATCAGGACCAGGATCAGGATCAGGATGAGGATCAGGATGAGGATCAGTATTTGGATCAGGATTGGGATAGGGATTGGGATGAGGATTTGGATCAGGCTGAGGCTCCAATTCCTCTCTCCCCCATCTCTGTCCGCCCGCCCCGCTGTCCAGAGGACTGGAGCGCTGAGCGGGATCTCTCGGGGTTCCGGCTGGGTGACGTGCTGCACATCCAGGCCGAGGTTGGTGGCACTGCCACCAGCAGCCATGTCCCTCTGCGCCTCTTCGTGGATTCCTGCGTGGCTGCGCTCAGCCCCGGCGCTGAGGCATCGCCCCACTACGCCATCATCGACTTCAACGGGTACGGGGACTGTTTGGGGACAGCTGGGGACAGCTGGGGACAGCTTGGGGACAGTTTGGGGGCATTTAGCAATGTTTGGGGACATTCTGAGGATGGTTCGGGGACATTTAGGGACTTTTGGGGACAGTTTTGGGGGTGTTTGCGGACATTTAGGAATGTTTGGGGACATTTGGGGACATTTTGGGGACATTTGGGGACAATTTGAGGACAATCTGGAGACATTTGGGGACAGTTTTGGGGGCGTTTGGGGATGTTTTGGGGACATTTTAGGGATGTTTTGGGGGCATTTGGGGAGCTTTGGGGACAATTTGGGGATGTTTTTGGGACATTTGGGGACAGTTTTGTTATGTTTTGGGGACAGTTTTGGGGAGATTTGGGGACGTTTGGGGACATTTTGGGGCTGTTTTGGAGGTGTTTGGGGAGATTTGGGGACATTTTGGGGGCAATTTGGGTGCAGTTTGGAGACATTTTGGGGACAGTTTTGGGGACATTTGGGGACAATTTGGAGACAACTTAGGGAAAATCTGGGGAAGATTTGGGGACATTTTGGTGCAGCTTGGGGACATTTGGGGTCAGGGGGTGGTGACACCTCATCCGACCCCATTGTGCCATTATGGACTCCAGTGGGTGACCTTTGGGGACATCGAGGACATTTGGGGACAATTGGGGGTCACAGAAAGGGGTCACTTCCGTGGGCCAGCTTGGGCCATTTGGGGCCACTTCGGGGTGGCAGGGTGACCCTGGAGGTGTCAGGATGACACTTTGGGGACATTTGGGGCCATTTTGGGGTGGCAGGGTGACACTTTGGGGACATTTGGGGCCATTTTGGGGTCCCACAGGAGGTGCTGAGCCCTTGTCACTTCCACGGGTGACCTGAGGCCATTTGGGGCCATTTGGTGACCCCGTGGGGCCGTTTTGGGGCCATTTGGGGCGGTTAGGTGACCGTGGGGATGTCCCCGCGGTGTCCCCGCGGTGTCCCCGCAGGTGCCTGGTGGACGGACGCTCAGATGCCACCAGCTCGGCCTTCGTGTCCCCAAGGCCACGGCCGGACATGCTGCGCTTCCGCGTGGACGCCTTCCGCTTCGCCGGGGACCCCAGGAACCTGGTAGGGGACAGAGAGAGACCCTAAATCCTATAGGGACCCCAGGAACCTGGTAGGGGACAGTGACCCCAGAGAGTGACCCCAGGAACCTGGTAGGGGACAGTGACCCTAAATCCTATAGGGACCCCAGGAACCTGGTAGGGGACAGAGAGTGACCCCAAATCCCTCAGTGACCCCAGGAACCTGGTAGGGGACAGAGAGTGACCCCAAATCCTATAGGGACCCCAGGAACCTGGTAGGGTACAGAGAGTGACCCCAAATCCCAGAGTGACCCCAAATCCCTCAGTGACCCTAAATCCTATAGGGACCCCAGGAACCTGGTAGGGGACACAGTGACCCCAAAGAGTGACGCAAAGAGTGACCCCAGGAACCTGGTAGGGGACAGAGAGAGACCCTAAATCCCAGAGAGACCCCAAAGAGTGACCCCCAATCCCTCAGGGACCCCAAATCCCAGAGTGACCTCAGGAACCTGGTAGGGAACAGAGTGACCCTAAACCCTGCAGGGACCTGGGAGAGTGACCCCAAACCCCCCAGAATGACCCCAAACCCCAAACCCCCCAATGACCCCAAACTCCTCAGTGACCCCAAACCCCCCAGAGTGACCCCAAACCCTAGAAAATGTCTCCACCTGTGTCCCTAAACCCCTCAGTGATCCCACAGAGTGTCCCCAAACCCCACAGAGTGACCCCAAACCCTGCAGGGACACCTAAGAGTGACCCCAAACCTCATAAAGTGACCCCAAAGCCTAGAAAGTGTCCCCAGCCATGTCCCCAAGCCCCAGGGTGACCCCAAACCCCTCAGTGCCCCCGCGGTGTCCCCACTGTCCCCTGTGTCCCCAGATCTACATCAGCTGCCACCTGAAGGTGACACCGGCCGAGCAAAGTCCTGACCCTGTCAACAAGGCCTGCTCCTTCCACCGCGGCCACAACACGTGAGTGACACGGGGACACGGGGACACGGGGACAGAGGGGACAGCGGGGACAGAGGGGACAGAGGGGACAGAGGGGACAGAGGGGACAGAGGGGACACGGGGACATGGGGACAGAGGGGACAGAGGGGACAGCGGGGACAGCGGGGACAGAGGGGACAGAGGGGACAGAGGGGACAGAGGAGACAGAGGGGACACGGGGACATGGGGACAGAGGGGACAGAGGGGACAGCGGGGACCCGGGGGACCCGGGGACAGAGGGGACAGCAGGGACACAGGGACAGTGGGAACAGCAGGTGGCACCGGGTGGCACAGGGTGACACAGCCCTTGGGTGGCACAGGGGTGACACTGGGGTTGGCACAGGGGTGTCACATCCCCCCGGGTGGCATGAGGGTGGCACAGTCCCCGGATGGCACAGGGGTGGCAAAGGGGTGTCACATCTACCGGGGTGACCCTGGGGTGTCCCATTCCCCCGGATGGCACACAGGTGACACTGCAGGTGGCACAGGGGTGGCACTGGGGTGTCCCATCCCCCCGGGTGGCACACAGGTGACACTGCAGGTGGCACAGGGGTGGCACGGGGCTGTCACACTCCCTGAGCTGGCGCACTGCCCGGAGTGGCACAGGTGTGTCACAGCTGTGTCACAGCCCCCCCGGTGACACAGCTGTCCCCTCCCCGCACAGCTGGGCGCCTCTGGAGGGGACAAGGGACATCTGCAGCTGCTGTGAGCGAGGCGACTGCGCCACCCCCGCGCTGTCCCCGCGGTCAGCGCAGCCATGGGGACACCGCTACCGGCGACACGATGGCACCGGTGAGCGACAGGGGACAGGAATAGGGGACTGGGAACTGGGGACAGTGGCAGGGGACAGCCAGGGTGAGCGACAGGGGACAGGGAGGGAACAGGGATGGGGGGGACAGAGGGGACAGGGGGGACAGCGGGGACAGGGGGTCCTTCTGCAGTGCTGCTTCTTCATTGACCCTTTCTGTCCCCTCTCCCTGTCCCTCGCTGTCCCCATTGTCCCTCACTGTCCCCATTGTCCCTCACTGTCCCTCGCTGTCCCCAGGCTCCGCGGCCGAAGCTGACGTGGTCATCGGGCCAGTGCTGCTCTCCAGTGACCATCAGGGACAGCGGCCACAGGGCCACCAGGGTGAGTCCCCACGGGCCACCAGGGTCACTCCCAGAGTCCCCTTGGTGGCAGTCCCAGTGACAATCTGTGACCGAGTCCCCATCGCAGAGCCCTCTGCAGTGGCCCCAGTGACACTGGGTGACACTGGGTGGCAGTGGGTGACACTGGGTGACACTGGGTGAGGCTGGGTGACGCTGGGTGACAGTCCCGTCCCGTTGCAGGTGCAGAGGCGGCGGCGCTGGGCACAGGGACAGTGGTGGCGGTGGCGGTGGCGGCGGTGGCCGTGCTGGTGGCCGTGGCGGTGCTGGCAGTGGCCCTGGGGCGCAGGAGTGGCCGCAGTGTGGCCTGAGCGATGACATTGCCAATAAACCCTGCAGGGACCGACAGCCTCTGTGGGGTCACTCTGGGGTCACTGGGGGGTCACTGGGGGGTCACTCTGGGGTCACTGTGGGGACACTCTGGGGTCACTGTGTGGTCACTCTGGGGACAGTGAGGGAATGGGGCTGGCAGTGTCCTCGGTCCTGTCCTGGTGCCACCAGTGCTGTCCCAGTGTCCCTATCCCATCCCACTGTACCCATCCCATCCCATCCCATCCCATCCCATCCCATCCCATCCCATCCCATCCCATTTATCCCATCCCATTATCCCATCCCATCCCATTATCCCATCCCATTATCCCATCCCCATCCCATCCCATTATCCCATCCCAATCCCATCCCATCCCATCCCATCCCATTTTCCCATCCCATTATCCCATCCCATTATCCCATTATCCCATTATCCCACCCCAGTGTCCCCATTCAAGCCCCGTGATCCCAAATCCAGCCCCAGCCCTATAAAATTCCTTTAAGGAACATTGGATGTGGGAAGAATTTGGCAAAAATGAATCAGGAGTAAGAGAAGAATAAATCCAAAGTGGGAGAATCCAGGAAAATAAGAATGTAGGGATGGAATAAATTAATAGGATAATAATAGGATAATAGCAGGATGGTGATGATGATGATGATGACAGGATAATGAGAGATTGGAATATTAATTGTAGGGGAAATCCAGTTTATTCTCTTGAGTTATGACACTTTAGGGACTCCTAGAGTCCCACAAAAGATTCCCGACCCATTCCCACCCTATTCCCAACCCCATTCCCAATCCATTCCCAATCCATTCCAACCCCATTCCCAATCCATTCCCATTCCCCATTCCAACCCCATTCCCATTCCCATTCCCAACCCCATTCCCACCTCCATTCCCATCCCCATTCCAACCCCATTCCAATCCCATTCCCATTCCCATTCCCATTCCAACCCATTCCAACCCCATTCCCAACTGCATTCCCATTCCCAACCCCATTCCCACCCCATTCCCAATCCCATTCCAACCCCATTCCCACCCCATTCCAACCCATTCCAACCCATTCCCAATCCATTCCAACCCCATTCCCAATCCATTCCAACCCCATTTCCCCACCCATTCCCACCCCATTCCCACCCCATCATTCCCCATTCCAACCCCATTCCAACCCCATTCCCAACCCATTCCCAACCCCATTCCAACCCCATTCCCAACCCTATTCCCAACCCCATTCCCACCCCATTCCAACCCCATTCACCATTCCCGACCCCATTCCCACCCTATTCCCAACCCCATTCCCACCTCATTTCCAATCCATTCCGAACCCCATTCCCATTCCCATTCCCCATTCCAACCCCATTCCCAACCCCATTCCCAACCCCATTCCCATTCCCAACCCCATTCCTGTCCCAGAATGAAGGACAAATTCAGGATAAGGGAACATTCCAAGAGTCCTATTGGCTTCCCCAGTTTTTATTGGGAAAAGGGGAATTTTGGGGCCACAGGAGCCCCTCAGGCACTTCCCGGAGAAAGGGACAGGGACGTTCCCGGGATTCAGCTGCCATCAGGATCTGCAGGGAAACACGGGAAAATCCCAGAAAATTCCATGGAAAAGGAGCAAAACACCAAACCCTGCTCCAAATCCCAGAAAATTCCGTGGGAAAAGAGTGAAAAAACCAACCCCAAATGGCCAAATCCCAGAAAATGCCATGGAAAAGGAACAAAACCCCAATTCCCACCCCAAATCCTGGGAGAGTCCATTAAAAAGTAACAAAACTCCAACCCCAAATGGCCCCAAATCCCGGAAAATTCCATGGAAAAGGAACAAAACCCCAATTCCCACCCCAAATCGCAAATATTTTTTGCCCTTCACCACAAAAAATGGGCTGGAAAGGCAGGGAAATAAAGGGAAAGAAGTGGGGGAAAAAGGAGAAAAAGCAGGAAAAAAGGATAAAAAGCAGAGAAAAAGGGGGAAAAGAGGGAAAAAAGAGGGAAAAAAATCAAGGAAAAAAAGCTGAAAAAAGTGGATAAAAGGGGGAAAAGCAGAAAAAAGGGGGAAAGCTGAATAAAAAGGGGGAAAAGTGGGAAAAAGTGGAAAAAAGCAGAAAAAAGGGAAAAAGGGGAAAAAATGGGAAAAGGCAGAAAAAAGAGAAAAAGGTGGAAAAAAGGGGGGAATGGGAAAAAGGAAAAAATGGGAAAAAAGGAAAAAATGGGAAAAAAGCAGGGAAAAAAGAAAAAAACTGGAAAACTGGGGAAAAAGTGGGGGAAAGGTGAAAAAAGAAGGAAAAAAGGGGGGAAAAGTGGAAAAAGGGAATAAAGTGGAAAAAAGGGAGGAAAGTGGGGAAAAAAGGGAAAAAATGGGAAAAAAAGGGGGGAAAATCAGGAAAAAGGAGCCCCAGAGTGGTGGTTTTATGGGATGGGCAAGGGAGGGTGGGAAAGTGGGGATGGGGATGGGAAAATAGGGAATGGGGATGGGAAGGGGAAAGGGAAAATAGGGAATTGGAAAATAGGGAATGGGGATGGGAATGGGGAATAGGAATGGGATTGGGGATGGGAATGGGAATGGGAATGGGGATGGGAATAGGAATAGGAATAGGAACGGGATTGGGGATGGGAATAGGGATGGGAATGGGAAAATAGGGAATGGGAATGAATGGGAATAGGGAAGGGAATGAATGGAAATGGGGATGGGAAAATAGGGACTGGGAATGGGGAATGAATGGGAATGGGATTGGGAATGGGATTGGGAATGGGAATGGGAATGGGAATGGGAATGGAAATGGGAATGGGAGTGGGAATGGAAATGGGAATGGGAATGGGAATGGGAATGAATGGGAATGGGAAAATAAGGAATGGGGATGGGAATAGGAATAGAAATAGGAATGGGATTGGGGATGGGAATGGGGATGGGAATGGGAAAATAGGGAATGGGAATGGGGAATGAATGGGAATGGGATTGGGATTGGGAATGGGAATGGGAATGGGAATGGGAATGAAGGGAATGGGAATGGGGATGGGAATGAAGGGAATGGGAATGGGGATGGGAATGAAGGGAATGGGAATGGGGATGGGAATGAAGGGAATGGGAATGGGGATGGGGATGGGAATGGGAAAATAAGGAATGGGGATGGGAATGGGAATTTGGAAACTCCCTGCGCTGTGCTGCCGAGGAGAAGTGCCTGGCCAGGTGTGTGTGTTGATGGGAATGGGATTGGGAATGGGATTGGGAATGGGATTGGGAATGGGGAGAGAGGGAATGGGATGGGGATGTGGGGATAAAGGGGAAAATGGGATGAGGGAAGGGGAAAGGGAATGGGGAGAGGGGAAGGGGAAATTAAATGGAAAAGGGAAAGGGAATGGAAAGAGGGAAAGGAAAGTGGGAATGGGAATGGGAATGGGAATGGGGATGGGGATGGGAAAATAGGGAATGGGGATGGGAAAGAGTGGGAATGGGATTGGGAATGGGGATGAATGGGAATGAATGGGATTGGGGTTTGGGATGGGAATGGGGATGAATGGGATTGGGAATGGGAATGGGGATGGGAATGAATGGGAATGGGATTGGGTTTTGGGATGGGATTGGGATTTGGGATGGGGTTGGGGTTTGGGATGGGACTGGGATTTGGGATGGGATTTGGGATGGGATTCCTGGATCCCTACTGGGCGATGCGGCAGTTGGAGGCAGAGACGAAGCGCCCTGTGTAGTGGATGTGGCAGCGAACGACGTTGTTGGTGAAATCCGATTCCAGAACCAGATATTTGGGATTCACCTGCACCTGGGAATGTGGGAAACGGGAAAAGTCAGCCCGGGAATTAGCAGGGGGGAAAAAAACGGGGAAAATCGGGGTGGGAATGAGCTGGGAAGAGCAGGGGAGGGAAAAAATCCCAAAAATAAATGGGGAAAATCAGGGGAAAAAATCCCAAAAATAAATGGGGAAAATCAGGGGAAAAAAATCCCAAAGCAAAAGGGAAAAGGCACAGGGGGGAAAAAATCCTAAATACAATCAGGAGGAAAATCCCCCAAAAGAAACAGGGAAAATCAGGGGAAAAAAATCCCAAAATCAAGAGGGAAATGGGAAAGTCAGAGAAAAAAATCCCAAAATCAACAGGGAAAAGGAAAGGGGAAAAAAACCACCCAAAAGAAACAGGGAAAATCTAGGGAAGGAAAACCCCAAAAGAAACAGGGAAAATCAGAGAAAAAATCCCAAAAATCAACAGGGAAAAGGAAAAGTGGGAGGAAAACAATCTCAAAAATAAACAGGGAAAAGAGGAAATCAGGGGAAAAATTCCAAAATCAGCAGGGAAGAGGAAAGGGGGGAAAAAAATCCCAAAAAATAAATGGGGGAAAGGGTAGGCAAAGAAAATCCCCCAAAAATTAATCGGGAAAAGGGGAAAACAGGGGTGGGGAAAAAACCCACAAAAATAAACCGGGGAAAGGGAAAGGAAAAAATCCCCAAAATTAACAGGGAAAATTAGGGAAAAAAACCCAAAAATAAACAGGGAAAATTAGGGAAAAACCCCAAATTAACAGGGAAAATCAGGAAAATCCCCAAAATTAAACAGGGAAAAAAACCCAAATTAACAGGGAAAATTAGGGAAAATCCCCAAAAATTAACAGGGAAAATTGGGGAAAAAACCCAAATTAACAGGGAAAATTAGGGAAATCCCCAAAATTAAGAGGGAAAAGAGAAAATCAGGAAAAACATGAAAAAACAGGAAATAAAACCTCAAACCTAACCAGGGAAAAGGGAAAAAGTGTCCCCAAGTGTCCCCAGGTGTCGCTGAGTGTCCCCAAGTGTCCCCAAGTGTCCCCAGCTGTCCCCAGCTGTCCCCAAATGTCCCCAAGTGTCCCCAATGTCCCCAGCTGTCCCCAGTGTCCCCAATGTCCCCAAGTGTCCCCAGGTGTCCCTAAGTGTCCCCAATGTCCCCAATGTCCCCAGCTGTCCCCAATGTCCCCAATGTCCCCAAGTGTCCCCAGCTGTCCCAGCTGTCCCCAGGTGTCCCCAGGTGTCCCCGAATGTCCCCAAGTGTCCCCAGGTGTCCCCAATGTCCCCAGCTGTCCCCAGCTGTCCCCAGCTGTCCCTAGGTGTCCCAGGTGTCCCCAGGTGTCCCCAAGGTGTCGTCAGGTGTCCCCAGGTGTCCCCGAGTGCCCCCAGCTGTCCCCAGCTGTCCCCAATGTCCCCAGCTGTCCCCAGCAGTCCCAGCTGTCCCCAGGTCACCTTGAGGATGTAGTTGCCGGGCGGCACGTCGGTGATGTCGATCCACTGGCAGTCGATGTCAGCGTTGTAAGTGTCATAGCAGCCCGGGCTGAGCCCCTGCGGGTAACATGGGGAAATTGGGATTAAAATGGGGAAATTGGGATTAAAATGGGATAAAAATGGGAAAAAGTGGGAAAAATGGGATAAAAATGGGGAAAATGGGATAAAATGGGAGCGAAAAGGGAAAAAAATGGGATAAAATGGGGGGAAAAGGGATAAAAATGGGGAAAATGGAATCAAAATGGTGGAAAGGGGGGAAAAACAGGATAAAAAGAGGGGGCAAATGGGGGAAAATGGGGGGAAATGGGATAAAAATGGAGGAAAAGGGATAAAAATGGGGCAAATGGAGAAAATTGGAAAAATGGCGATTTTGGGGAAAATGGGGAAATGGGAAAAAATGGGGAAATGGGATGAAATGGGGAAATGTGGATGAAAATGGGGAAAATGGGATGAAAATGGGGAAAATGGGATGAAAATGGGGAAAATGGGAAAAAGGGGGAAAAGGGGGACATTGGGGGAAAATGGGGGAAAAAAGTGGGGAAAATGGGATAAAAATGGGGAGAAAATTAAAAAAATGGAGGAAATTGGGGAAAATGGGGAAATGAGATAAATGGGGAAAATTATATTAAATGGGAAAATGAGGGAAAAGGGGGAAAATGGGATAAAGATGGGGGAAACTGGGGGGAAAATGGGATTAAAACGGGGGAAAATGGGGGAAAAAGAAGTGAGGAAAATGGGATAAAATGGGGGAAAGGGGGGGGAATGGGATAAAAAGAGGGAAAATGGGAAAAAAATGGGGGAAGTCAGGGTAAAATGGGGGGAAATGGGATAAAAATGGAGGAAAAGGGATAAAAATGGGGCAAATGGAGAAAATTGGGTAAAAATGGAGGAAATTGGGGGAAAATGGGGGAAATGGGATAAAAATGGGGAAAATTATTTTAAATGGGAAAAATGGGAGGGAAAAAGGGGGAAAATGGGGTAAAAATGGGGGAAAACTGGGGGAAAAATGGGATTAAAATGGGGGAAAATGGGGGAAAAAGAAGTGAGGAAAATGGGATAAAATGGGGGAAGGGGGGAATGGGATAAAAAGAGGGAAAATGGGAAAAAATGGGGCAAATGGGATAAAATTGCGGAAAATTGGGGAAAAATGGGGGAAATTGGGATAAAAGTGGAGAAAATGGGATAAAAGTGGGGGAAAGGGGGGAAACTGGGGAAAATGGGATAAAATGGGAAGGAAAAGGGAAAATGGGATTAAAGGCAAAATTAGGGAAAAATGGGAAAAATGGGGAAAAATGGGAAAAAATGGGAAAATTGGGGAAAAAGGGAAAAATGGGGAAAATTTGGGAAAAATTGGGGAAAATTGGGAAAATTTGGGAAAAATGGGGAAAAATGGGGAAAATGGGAAAATGGGGGAAAAATGGGGGAAATTATTTTAAATGGGGAAAATGGGAGGGAAAAGGGGGGAAAGTGGGATAAAGTTGGGGGGGAAAGGGGGAAAAATGGGATAAAAATTGGGAAAATTGGGGAAAAATGGGGAAAATGGGATAAAATGAGGGGAAATGGGAGAAAAATGAAGGGAAAAGTGAGGGAAAATGGGATAATAATGGGGGAAATGGGGAAAATGGAAGTGGGATAAAAATGGGGAAAATGGGAGGGAAAAGGGGGAAAAATGGGATAAAAATGGGGTATAAAGCAGGTAAAATGGGGAAAATGGGGGAAAGATGGGATAAAAATGGAGAAAAATTGGGGAAAAATGGGGGAAAGGAGGAAAATGGGATAAAAATGGGGCAAATGGGATAAAATGGGGGAAATTGGGGAAAAATGGAGGAAGATGGGATTAAAATGGGGAAAATGGGATAAAAATGGAGGAAAATTGGGGGAAAATGGGGAAAATGGGGGAAGTTATTTTAAATGGGAAAAATGGGAGGGAAAAAGGGAAAAACTGGAATGAAAATGGGGAAAATTGGGGAAAAATGGGGAAAAGTGAGGAAAATGGGATAAAAATGGGGCAAATGGGATAAAATGGGGGGAAATGGGGGGAAGGGGATAAAATGGGGAAAATGGGATAAAAATCGGGGAAAAAGTGGGAAAAAAGGGATAAAAATGGGATAAATGGGATAACAAGGGGGGGAAAGTGGGGAAATGGGATAAAAATGGGGAAAAGGGGGGGAAAAGGGGAAAAATGGGGTAAAACTGGGGGAAATGGGATAAAATGGGAGGGAAAAGGGGAGCAAATGAGATAAAAATGGGGGGAAAGGGATAAAAATGGGAAAAATGGGATAAAAATGGAGAAAAAGATGGATAAAATGGGGAATGGGGTAAAAGGGGGAAATTAAAATGGGGAAAAGTGGGAAAATTTGGATAAATGTGGGGAACATGATAAAAATGGGGGAAATGGGATAAAAATTGGGAAAATGGGATAAAAAGGGGGGAAATTGGGCTAAAATAGGATGAAAGTGAAAAAATGGGGGAAGTGGAAAATGGGATAAAAATGGGGAAGTTATTTTAAATGGGAAAAATGGGAGGGAAAAGGGGGAAAATGGGGAAAATTGGGGAAAAATGGGGAAAAAAGAGGGAAATGGGATAAAATGGGAGGGAAAAGGGGGGAAAATGGGATAAAATGGGGGAAATTGGGAAAAATGGGATAAAAATGGGGAAAATGGAAAAAAAACTGGGGAAAATGGGAGAAAACTGGGGAAAACGGGATAAAATGGGGGAAATTGGGGAAAAATGGGAAAAGGGGGGAAAATGGGGGAAAAAAGTGGGGAAAAATAGGATAAAAATGGGGAAAATTATATTGTATGGGAAAAAATGGGAGGGAAAAGGGGAAAAATGGGATAAAAATTGGGGGAAAATGAGGGCAAAAGTGGGGGAAATGGGATAAAAATGGGATAAATGGGATAAAAATGGGGGAAAAGTATGGAAATGGGATAAAGTGGGGAAAAGGGGAAAAATGGGTGAAAATTGGGAAAAATGTGGGGAAAAGTGAGGAAAATGGGATAAAAGAGGGAAAATGGGATAAAAATGGGAAAAATGGGAAAAAATGGGGAAATGGGATAAATGGGATAAAAATGGGGAAAATGGGATAAAAATGGGGAAAATGGGGGAAAATTGGGGAAAAATGGGATAAAAAGAGGGGAGAATGGGGAGAAAAAGTGGGGAAAATGGGGGGAAAAGGGGATGGGGGGAAGGGGAAAAAAGTGACCAAAAGGGACCAAGAGTGGCCCAAAGTGACACTCAGGTGGCTTGGGGACACTGGGCTGAGGCCCTGGGGACAAATATGGGACAAAAAGTGGAAAAAAAAGGGGCAAAAATGGATTGAAAGGGAAACAAAAAGGGAGGGAAAGGGACAGAAAAGGGACAAAAAAGGGACAAAAGGGGACAAAAAGGGACAAAAAGAGGAAAAGAAAGAGGGGGAAAGTGACCAAAAGTGACATAAACATCACTCAGGTGGCTTGGGGACACCAAGGAGCATCCCTGAGGGGACCGAAGGGGACAAAACAGGATGACAAATGGGATAAAAAGGGACAGAAGGGGACAAAAAGTGACCCAAAGGGACAAAAAGTGACAAAAAAAGGGGGAAAATAAGGACAAAAAGGGGGGAAAAGTGACAAAAGGGACCAAAAGTGGCTTGGGGGGGATGTGCCACATTGTCCCCGTGGTGTCACCTGGGTGTGGCCCGTGCAGGCCTGGCACTGCAGACGGGGACAGAAAGTGACAAGAAGTGACCCAAAAGCGACAAAAAAGTGACCAAAAAGTGACAAAAACGGACCCAAAGTGCTTTGGGGACAGCAGGGTGTCACCCATTGTCACCTGGGTGTAGGCACAGCACTACAAACGGGGACAGAAGGGACGCGGGGGTGGCCCGGGGAGGTGTCCCCTGCTGTCCCCTGTTGTCCCCAGCTGTCACCTGGGTGTGGGCGGTGCAGGCGTAGCGCTTGAGGTGGCCAAAGTCACACGTGGTGTCCTCCAGGCAGAAGCTGGCCTTGTGTCCCTCGGCCACCCGCCGGCCCGAGGTGACATCCAGCAGGTCGTAGTGGCTGAACTCTGCCATGCTGTGGTAGTGCCTGGGGACATTGGGGACATTGGGGACATTGGGGACATTGGGGACATTGGGGACATTGGGGACAGCTGGGGACATTGGGGACATTGGGGACATTGGGGACAGCTGGGGACAGCTGGGGACATTGGGGACACTGGGGACATTGGGGACAGCTGGGGACATTGGGGACATTGGGGACACTGGGGACAGCTGGGGACAGCTGGGGACATTGGGGACATTGGGGACATTGGGGACATTGGGGACAGCTGGGGACACACAGCACAGGCAGGGGACAGTCAGGGACATTTGGGGACACCAAAATGGGGACAGGCAAGGGACAATCAAGGGACATGTGCGGGACACTGAGGGACAGCAAAATGGGGACAGTCGGGGGACAATCAGGGACAGTTGGGGACAATCGGGGGATAATCAAGGGATGATCACGGGACAGTCAGGGCACACCGAGGGGACAGTTGGGGACATGTGGGGGGCAGGCAGGGGACCGGCAGGGGCACCCAGGGGACATCCAGGGGACAAGGAGAGTGACATCGGAATGGGGACAACTGGGGGACAGTCGGGGACACTGAAATGGGGACAGGCAAGGGACAATCAGGGGACAATCAAGGGGACAATCAGGGACACGTTTGGGACACACAGCGGGACAGGCAGGTGACAGCAAAATGGGGACAATCAGGGACAACCAGGGGACACCAAGGGGACACTCGGGGACAATCAGGGGGACATTAAGGGGACATTCAGGGGGACAATCGACAATTGGGGACAATCAGGGGACGGTCAAGGGACAATCGAGGGGACATCAAAAAGGGTATGAGGAGCGCGGTGGCTTTGGGGACAAAGAGCTGAAGGAAGGTGACACCAACCCCACCAAGGCCTCAAAGCAGTGTCACCAAAAGGGGGAACTGCCACCAAAATGCCACCAAAAGGCCGCTGAAAGCCCTTGAAGGTGTCCCCAGGGGGTGGATTGGTGACAGGGACAGGCAGGGACACTCCCTGGTGGCAGCTGTGCCACTGCCACCAGCGCGGTGGCTTTGGGGACAAGGAGGAGAAGGAAGACCTGTCCCTATTGAGATCCCAAAGCAAAGCCAGAAACAGGGGAAACGTCACTCAAACGTCACTCAAACGTCACTCAAACGTCACTCAAACGTCACTCAAATGTCACTCAAATGCCACTCAAAGCCCTTGAAGGTGCCACTGGGGGTTGGGGCCAGTCGGGGACACTCCCTGGTGGCAGCTGTGCCAGCGTGGTGGCCTTGGGGACAAAGCGATGAAGCAAGGTGACACCAACATCCCAATGACCTCAAAGCCACAAAGGCCAAGAAGCAAAGCCAGAAATGCAGGGAACGCCACCACAATGTCACTCAAATGCCACTAGAAGCCCCCTGAAGGTGCCACCGGAGGCTGGTGACAGGCAGGACGCTCACTGGTGGCAGCTGTGCCATCTTGGTGGCCTTGGGGACAAAGCGATGGAGCAAGGTGACACCAACATCCCAATGGCCTCAAAGCCACGAAAGTCACAAAGCAAAGCAAGAAACAGGAGAAATGCCACTCAAATGCCACCCAAATGCCACTGGAAGCCCTCGGAGGTGCCCCTGGGGGTTGGGGACAGGCGGGACGCTCACTGGTGGCAGCTGTGCCACTGCCAGCTGTGGCGGGGCTGGCTGGGCAGGAAGTCGGCGCTGCCCTGGTTCTTGACGCGCTGCGGGAAGCGCAGCAGCACCCGCACGTCGTAGTCGGTGGCCTCGGCCGCGTACGCCGTGCTGGGGACAGGGGACAGTCAGCGGGTGGCACCGGTGGTGGCACAGTGCCATCAGCCCCTGGCAGGGCAGTGACTTTGCCAGAGGGAATTCCCACAGGGAAAAGGGAGGGATTGGAAAGGGGAACCTGCTGGGCTTGGCTGGGCTCTTCCTGCTGCGTTTGCCACTGCCATTCCCATTCCCATTCATTCCCAATCCCAATCCCAATCCCAATCCCATTCCCATTCCCATCCCCATCCCCATTCCCATTCATTCCCCATTCCCATCCCCATTCCCATTCCCACTCACTCCCATTCCCATTCATTCCCAATCCCAATCCCATCCCCATTCCTATCCCCATTCCATCCCCATCCCCATTCCCATTCCCATTCCCATTCCCATTCCCATTCATTCCCATTCCCACTTTCCTTCCTCTCTTTCCATTCCCTTTCCCTTTCCCATTTAATTTCCCCATTCCCCTCTCCCCATTCCCTTTCCCCTTCCCTCATCCCATTTTCCCCTTTATCCCCACATCCCCATCCCATTCCCTCTCTCCCCATTCCCATCCCCATTCCCATCCCCTATCCCATTCCCAGCCCTGCACACACCTGGCCAGGCACTTCTCCTCGGCGGCACAGCGCAGGGAGTACAGGTGAGCTCTCTGCACGTACGTGGAGGCCTGCACGTAATTGGGGTCTGGGACCAGATCCGGGAGACCTGCGGGGTGGGGACAAGGACATCCCATGGGGACACAGAGCCTGCAGGCCTGGATGTAATTGGGGTCTGGGACCAGATCCGGGAGACCTGCGGGGTTCATTGGGGACACCATTGGGGACAGGGGTCCTACAGGCCTGCATGTAATTGGGATCTGGGACCATATCTGGGAGACCTGCGGGGTTGATTGGGGACACCATTGGGGTCAGGGATTGGGGACAGGGATTGGAGACAGGGATCCTGCAGGCCTGCACGTAATTGGGGTCAGGGACCAGATCTGGGAGACCTGTGGGGTTGAGTGGGGACACCACTGGGGACACCCACTGGGGACAGGGACTGGGGTCTGCAACCAGTTCCAGGAGACCTGTGGGGTTGATTGGGGACACCATTGGGGACACCCACTGGGGACAGGGATCCTGCAGGCCTGGACGTAATTGGGGTCTGGGACCAGATCCGGGAGACCTGCGGGACTGGGGACAGGGATTGGGGACACCCACTGGGGACAGGGATTGGGGACATGGCTCCTGCAGGCCTGGACACATATGGGATTTGGGACTGAGCACAGGGACATCCTGTGGGGACAGGGACATGCCACAGAGACATGGCTCCTGCAGGCCTGGACACAGCTGGGATCCAGGATCAGATCTGGGAAACCTGTGGGAATGTGGGGACAGCCCTGAGCGTGGGGACATCCCCTGGGGACAGGGACTGGGGACACAGGATCTGGGACTGAGCACAGGGACATCCCTGGGGACAGGGATTGGGGTCACCAGAACATCCCCTGGGGACAGGATTTGGTGTCACCGGCTCCAGGACACCCCTGGGGACACCATTTGGTGTCGCAGCTCCTCCTCCCCGCGCCGCTCGGGACAGTTCCGCCCCCGCCAGGTTTTCCCAATTTCCCGCTGGAAATTCCTCCTTCCCTCCCTTCCCTCCCTTCCCTCCTCTCCTCCCGCCCGGCTCGCCTGGCAAATCCCAACTCCTCCCTTTGCCGGCAGCGACTCCCCACTCCCGGCCAGGCTTTGGGGTCACCGGGAGAGGAAAATCCCAATTTCCTGCCCTATTCCCTGTTTTCCACCCCAAAACCGGGGGGGAGGAGGGGTTATTCCTGAGTTATCCCTCCTCTCCCTAAATTCCAGAGGGTTCCCTGGGTTTGGAGGGACAGGGACAGACAGAGGGACAGGGGGACAGGCGGGCCAGCGCCGTTATCCCTAGTTTATGGGGCTGGAATTCCCAGGCAATCCAGAACACTCAATTCCCGCAGCCTTCCCACTTCCCGAGTTTTCCCTGGCTAGATTTACAGGGAATCGAGCTGATCCAGGGGGATTCAGGACACCCACTGCCCGAGTTTTCCCTGCATAGATTTAAAGAGGATCAAGCCCGTCCCATGAAATCCTCCCTCGCACAGCTCCCTTCCCAAAGGCTCCTCCTGCAGCCCGGGAATTGTCCTGGAATGGCCTCTCGGCAAGGATCGGGATGGGGGATGCTGCCCGTGCCTCAGTTTCCCTTCCCCACGGGACCAGCCTGACCCGTTTCCATTCCTATCCTTATCCCTGTCCTCATCCCAATCCCATCCCATTGCCACCCCATTCCCATTCCCTATTCCCATTCCCCATTCCCATCCCATCCCAAAATTCCATCCCAATCCCATCCCCATTCCCATTCCCATTCCACCCCATTCCCATCCCATCCCATCCCATCCCCATTCCCATCCCCATTCCCATTCCCATTCCCTATTCCCATTCCCCATTCCCATCCCATCCCAATCCCATCTCCATCTCAATCCCATTCCTTTCCCATTCCCATTCCCATTCCCCATTCCCATTCCCCATTCCCATTCCCCATTCCCATTCCCCATTCCCATCCCATCCCAAAATTCCATCCCAATCCCATCTCCATCCCATTCCCATTCCCATTCCCATTCCCATCCCCATCCCCATCCCCATCCCCATTCCCATTCCCATTCTCCATTCCATTCCCAGAATTCCCATGCCATCCTATCCCGTTCCCACCCCATTCCCATTCCATCCCATCCAATCCCATCCCAAAATTCCCTCCCAATCCCATTCCCCATTCCCCATTCCCATTCCCCATCCCATTCCCAGAATTCCCACCCCATTCCCACCCCCAGGATCCCCACTGCCCCCATCCCCATTTCCCAGCCCGACTCCCTATTTTCCCCACTTTTCCCGTTTTTCCCTGGAAAGGAGAACAATGCCTCCTTGTTTCCCGCCTTCCCCGGAGGGATCACGTCACTCCTTTGGAGCTCATTTCCTGCCCCATTCCCTGCTCATCGCCGCTGATGTAATTCCCGCCGGGACCCCAAAAAAACCGGGACAGCTCGGAAAAGCTTCTCCCCCCTTCCCTCCGAAAATCCCCAACCAAAAAATCCCTAACAACAGCGATCAGGAATGAAGAGCCCCATGGAAAACAACCCCGCGCCAGCCGAGGCAATGTTTTTCCATCCCTTATAAACTTTTTCCCTCCCCGCTGCTGTTTTTAAGGAATTCTTGGAAGCTCCGGAGCGAAATCCGACTCCGGGAGCAGCGGGAGTTTTATGGGACTTGGATTTTCTGGATGTTGCCCCGGGATGGCCCCGTTGTTTCTGTAGGGTCACACCGCATCCGCAGCTCTGGGGATCCCGGGAATTGTCCCCACGGCACCCCGAGCGTCCCCAGCCCACCCCAGATTCCAGGGGGATTCCTGCTTCCCGAAAATCCAGCATCCCACAGCCCCTGGATCGGGATGATCCCAGCGGGAAAAGGTTCTGATTTCCCACCCGGCCCTTCGGCCACCCCGGGAGCTGCCGGAGGGGATTTCCATCCGTTCCCGGGGAAAATCAGGATAACAAATCCCTGTTTGTGCAGGTGTGCGGGTGAGCGGGAAAATCCCGGCTTTTCCACAGGGAGCTGCTCCCTGCTGGGCAGGGAAATGGGAATGGTGGGGCTGGGAGCGGTGGGAATGGGATGTGGGACCCTGGCATTCCTGAATCCCAATTCATCCCATCCCAATCCATCTCATCCCGTTATCCCATCCCATTATCCCATCCCATTATCCCATCCCATCCCATTCCTGAATCCCATTATCCCATCCCATTATCCCATCCCATCATCCCATCCCATCCCATCCATCCCATCCCATTATCCCATCCCATTATCCCATCTCATCCCATCCCATCCCATTCCTGAATCCCATTATCCCATCCCATCCCATCATCCCATCCCAATCCCATCCCATCCCAATCCCATTATCCCATCCCATTATCCCATCCCATTATCCCATCCCATTATCCCATCCCATTATCCCATCCCATCCCATCCCATCCCATCCCATTATCACATCCCAATCCCATTATCCCATCCCATCATCCTCATCCCAATCCCTATCCCCATTCCCCACAGATCCCTGGGATTCCCAGGAGCCAGCTGAACCCCCAGGATCATCCCAATCCCAATCCCAAACCCAGCAAAGGGAGACTTTCCCAGGAATCCCAACCTCTCCCAGCCCATCCAGGAGTGACACCCCACACCCCGACTCCGGTTCAGTGGGACCCGAATTCCCATCACCCCACAGAATTCCCAAAATGCTATTTCCTTCCAAAACCAACCCTAGGGGACCCAACCCATGGGGTCAAGGAGAAAATCCCTCCTGGAGATGGGATCGGGGTTGGGATTGGGATAGGGGAAACCCCTGGAGATGGGATGGGATCGGGATTGGGGTGGGAATTGGGGTGAGGAACCCCTGGAGATGGGATCTGGGTTGGGACTGGGATGAGGAATTCCTGGAGATGGGATCGGAATTGGGATTGGGATTGGGATGAGGAACCCCTGGAGATGGGATTGGGGTTGGGATTGGGATGAAGACCTCCTGGAGATGGGATTGGGGTGGAGAAGGCCCTGGAAATGGGATCTGGGTGGGGAACCCCTGGAGATGGGATCGGAATTGGGATTGGGATGGGGGAAGCCCCTGGAGATGGGATTGGGGTGGAGAAGGCCCTGGAAATGGGATCAGGGTGGGACTGGGATGAGAAACCCCTGGAGATAGAATTGGGGTGGAGAAGGCCCTGGAGATGGTATTAGGGTCGGGACTGGGATGAGAGAACCCCTGGAGATGAGATCAGGGTTGGGATCTGGGTCAGTTAACCCTTTGGGATCCGGATCCCCCTGCCCTCTCCCACCTCCGGCTCAGACCCCAAATCTTTCCCAACCCCTTTTCCCAGATTTCCCGGCAGCCAGGAGCAGCAGGGACCCCAAACCCACCCCCATTGCCCCCGAAAGCCCCAGAATTCCCGGATCCGGCCGGCGGGATCGGATTCCTTCATTAACCCCCAGCCGGGGCCGGGAATGCCGAGCATTCCTGCTGATCCCGCCGCGATTAGGAGGCGCCCGAGGAGCTCGGGGCTCCTAATTCATAATTAATAATCCGCAATTAACGCCCCATCCGGCTTTGGGAAGGATTTGCTCCAATTAAGTCCCGACGGTGGCCCTGGGAGGTGACAACATTCCCAAAACCCCGCTGGTGACCCCTGGAGAGGCCATTCCCGGGATTTCACAGCCATTCCCTTCGAACTGATCCAGGGAAAACTCGGGAATTGGGTGTCCAGAATTCCCTGGGATGATCTCTATCCCCTTTATCCAGTAAAAACTTCAGGAATTGGGTGTCCCGAATTCCCTGGGATGAGCTCAATTGTCTTTAAATGGATCCAGGCAAAAACCGGGAAGGGGGAGAGCTCCGGGAATTGGGTGTCCCGAAATCCCTGGCAGAGCCACCTTCGGCTTCCAGGGATCCTGGAAGGACACGGCAGGAATTTGGCAGGATTTTGGCAGGATTTTGGCAGGAATTTGGCAGGAATTTTCCCCGCTTCCCGCGGCCGCTGCGGGTCATCCGCGGGGCAGCTGCGGAGCCTGGGGAATGCGTCCCTCATCCCTGAAACTCTCCCTCATCCCATTCCCGGTTTTTCCTCTCCCTAAAATCCCCATTCCCGAGTTTTTTCTGGGATCGCTCCCGCCCTGCCCGTGTTTATTGCCTCGCCCGGCCCGGGCAGGGCTGGGATCAGCCCTTCCCACCGAATCCTCCGGGATGGGCTTTTCCCAGAAAGCAGGGATGGGGCCGAGGGGGTCACGGGGTCGGGCTGGGCTGGGATTCCTGAGGGATGGGCCGGGAATGGGAATGGATCCCGCGGGCTCCTCACGCCCTCCGGCACGGAGAGAAACCCCTTGGAAAAGCTCGGGGAAATCCATGGGATTTCATCGGGATTGGGGTCAGGGGGGTGGGGAAGGAATGACCTCAGTCCCTGGGGTGGCTGGAATGGGGGAGTGAGGATCCGTCTGGGAATGGAGCTGGGATCCAGCCCTGTCCCACCCCGCTGTGATCCCAAACACCCCATGGATCCAGCCCTGCCCCATCCCAAACACCCCATGGATCCAGCCCTGCCCCATCCCTCTGTGATCCTAAACACCCCATGGATCCAGCCCTGCCCCATCCCGCTGTGATCCCAAACACCCCATGGATCCAGCCCTGCCCCATCCCTCTGTGATCCCAAACACCCCATGGATCCAGCCCTGCCCCATCCCGCTGTGATCCCAAACACCCCATGGATCCAGCCCTGTCCCATCACTCTGTGATCCCAAACACCCCATGGATCCAGCCCTGCCCCATCCTGCTGTGATCCCAAACACCCCATGGATAACGGGATCAGCTTGGATCCAGCCCTGCCCCATTCTGATTTGATCCCAATCCATGGACACCCCATGGATCCAGCCCTGCCCCATCCTGATTTGATCCCAATCCATGGGATAGGGACACCCCATGGATGTGGGATCACCGGGATCAAGCCCTGTCCCATTCCACAATTATGGGGTGAGCAGGGACAGACCCCAGGGATTGCCTGGGACATAGCATAGCCCCATCCCACAAGTTTGGGATGATCCAGGACACAGCACAGTCCCGTCCCACAAGTTTGGGATTCCCTGGGACACAGCACAGTCCCACCCCAATCGCAGCCCCCAAACCAGGCCGTGCTCCTTCCCCCACTTCCCACCTCACCCGTCATTCCCAAAATCCACAGGGATGACATCCCTGGGGCACGGTGGCTCCGGACACGGATCCAGAGGGAATCCCGGGAATGCCGGGACTGGGAACACCCCAAACCCCAAAACCCAGACCCTACACTCACCCCAGGGAATGCCGGGACTGGGAACACCCCAAACTCCAAACCCCAGCCCCACACTCACCCCGTGCCCCGTGGCTGGGCCGGTAGACACTCCCCACGCTGAGGCGGCCTTGGCTGTCGGGCACTGCCTGGGCGATCTCGGGGCTCCGGCCGGGAACGAACCCCTCGGCACTGGGGTTGCCGTTGGGATTGGGGATCCCATAGGGCGGCTGGGGCATCCCGTAGGGCGGCTGGGGCATGCCGTAGGGCGGCTGGGGCATGCCGTAGGGCGGCTGCTGCTCGTAGGGCGGGAGCTGCGCCCCGAAGCCCACGCCGAGCTGGAGGTTTTCCATGGATTCCAGCCCGGCCTGGGGCTCGGGGTCGCCCTGGGGCGGCGCGGCGGCGTTCTCGTGGTACAGGCTGTGCGAGTAGCGGCGGTCCAGCCCGTCGAACGGCGCGGCTCCGTAGGGACTGCGCTCCTCGGGCTGCAACGGGAACGCCACCCCCGCGCCGGCCACCGCCGAGCCGCGGGAGCCCTCGTAGGGGACACCGTGCGGCGCCACCCCCGCGCCCGCGAACGCGAACGAGGACACCGCCACCCCCGGCGCCGTGGCGGCCGAGTTGGGCGACTGTCGCCGCTGTCCCCCCGCCGCCACCGCCACCCCCGCTTGTCGCCGCTGTCCCCCCGTCACCGCGGGCTGCCGCCGCTGTCCCCCCGCCGGCTGTCGCCGCTGTCCCGCCGCGGCCGCGCCGTCGCCGAGCGGGCCGTCCCGCCAGTCGGGCGGCACCTGGCCGAAGCCGAAGGGATGTCGCGCCTGTCCCCGCACGGTCCCCGCGGCGGCGGCGGCTCCGGTGCCCGCCAGCCACAGGCGGCTGCCCGCGGGCCTCTCCTGCCCCGGCGGCACGAACTCGGCGCCGCTGTTGAGGAGGCTGTAGAGGCGCCCGTTGTTCTCCCACTGGATCAGCTGCCGCCAGGGCTCCTGCGCCGCCGCCAGCACGGCCAGCCCGGCCCAGAGCGCCCAGCGCGGCCACAGCGCCCGAGGGGACATCGCTGCCGCCGCGCTGCCGGGGCTCCTCCCGGCCGCTGCCGGGCCCGAACCGAGCCTGGAGCGCCGCAGCTGCGGTGCCGCTAGTCCGCCTCCTTCCCCTTTTTTCCCTTCTCTTCCTCCTCCTTTTCCTCCTTCTTTTCCTTCTCTTCCTCCTTCTTCTCCTCTTTTTCCTCTTTTCCCTCCTGTTCCTCCTTTTCCTCCTCCTCCTTCTCCTTCTCCTCCTCCTCCTCCTTCTTTTCCTCCTCCTCTTTCTCTTTTTCCTCCCTCTCCTCCTCCCCCTTCTCCTCCTCCTCCTTTTCCTCCTTTTCCTCCTCCTCCTCCTCCTCTTTTTCCTTCTTCTCCTCCTCCCTTTTCTCCTCCTCCTCCTGTTCCTCCTCTTCCTCCTCGTCCTTTGCCTCCTTTTCCTCCTCCTCCTCCTCCTCCTTCCCCTTTTCCTCCTGTTCCTTCTTTTCCTTTTCCTTTTCCTCCTCCTCCTCCTGCTCGGGAATCGCGGAGGGAGCGCGGGCTGGAGGCACGGGAGGGATTCAGATCCTGGAATTTGGGTGGAATTTCGGCAAGTTTGGAGCCGAGGAGGAGCTTCCCGGGCGGATCCTGAACTCGGGAATCAGCAGGAAGTGCATCCAGGCGGGATAAAATCCGGGATTTTTACTCTTTCCCACTTTTTTAAAACCCTGGAATGACTCACGCTGTTAAATTTTGGGGGGAATTCTGCGGGATTTGGTCCCAGAAACGCTTCCAGAGCGGATTCTGAATTCAGGGATCAGCAGGAAGTGCCTCCAGTCGGGATAAAACCCGGAATTTTCACTTTTTCCCCACTTTTTTAAACCCTGGCATGACTCACGCCCAAAATCTGGGGGGAATTCTGCGGGATTTGCTCCCGGAAATGCTTCCAGAGCTGATCCTGAATTCAGGAGAAGGCAGGAAATGCATCCAGTCGGGATAAAAACTGGAATTTTCACTTTCCCCCGCTTTTTAAAAACCCTTGGAGGATCCCTTTTTCCCCCAAAATTCCCACCACTTCCTGATTTCCAGGGCGAGCCTCTGGCAAAGCCACTCCATTCCCTCCCCAAAGATTTCCAAGGGAAAACTGTGTCCCAAAAAAATGGGATTTTCTCCCAGATTTTGCCTCTCCGGCTCCATCTGGAATTTTCCCCTGGATATTAAATCCGAAATTATGGCTGATCCGGCGGCAAACACCTGGAATTAAACCGGAAATTGGAATGAAAAATGGGATCCGGGGAGGGAATCCCCAAATCCCAAATAATCCCAAATCGCGGGGACAGAGTGGGGACAAGGGCAGGGGGTGGCACTGGGGTGTCCGCTCTGGATCTGGGATGGCAGGGATGGGATTTTGGGGATTTTAGGGATTTAGGGAGGGAAGAGGACAGGGAAAGGGCGGGAATGGATCTCCATAGGGTTGGGAATTCCGGGAGGCTCCTGATCCCATTCCCAGCCCGGCTGATGTCACCGGGATTGGGGACAAGGGGACACAGTGCCACTGCCGGCACCATTCATCCCAAATCCCAAATTCCCATGGCCGGAGCAGGGACAGGGACACGGGGCTGGCACTGGGGACACCGGGGTGGCACTGGGGACAGGGACAGGGACATGGGAGGTGACAATGGGGACAGGTCCCAAATCCCAGGGGTCAGAGTGGGGACATGGACAGGGGATAGCACTGGGGACAAGGAGGTGACACTGGGGACAGGGCGGGTGACACTGGGGACACACGGAGGGGTGACAATGGGGACAGGGACACGGAGGTGACACTGGGGATGGGGTGGGTGACAATGGGGACAGGTCCCAAATCCCAAATCCCGGCAGTCGGAGTGGGGACAGGGACACTCGGGGGTGGCACTGGGGACAGGGACACAGGGGGTGACAGAAGGAACAGTGGGGACAGTGACATGGAGGGGTGGCAGTGGGGACATGGGGGTGACAATGGAGACAGGGGGTGGCAATGGGGACAGGGACATGAGGGGTGGAGCAGGGACAGGGACACGGAGGGTGACAGAGGTGACAGGGACAGGGACAGGGACAGGGGTGGCACTGGCCACAGGGATCTGGGGGAGGTGACAACGGGGACACACGGAGGTGGCAGAAAGGACAGAGATACACCGGGACTGGCACTGGGGACAGGGACACACGGGGAGGTGACACTGGGGACAAGGACGGGGGTGTGGCAGAGGGGACACGGTGCTGGAGCAGGGACAGGGACAGGGACAGGGACAGGGACAGGGACAGGGTGGGTGGCACTGGGGAATGGGGAGGTGGCAGAGGGGACACGGACACGGGAGGTGGCACAGAGGAGAGATCCCAAATCCCAAATTCCCATGGCTGGAGCAGGGACAGGGACACGGGAGGTGACAATGGGGACAAGTCCCGACTCCCAAATCCCAAATCCCAGGGGTCGGAGCGGGGACAGGGACACGGAGGTGACACTGGGGACAGGAGGTGACCGTGGGGACAAATCCCAAATCCCAAAGAATCCCAAATCCCCAATTCCCCATCCCGGGAATCTCCGCTGTCCCCGCGGTGTCGCCGCCGCCAGGGGGCGCCAAGAGCCCGCGCCGGAGGGCCAATCCCGGAAAAAAGGGAATTTCGGGATCGGGAGTTCTCGGGATTGATCGGGATCGGAGTGGTCTGGGAATCTCCGGGAATCCATGGATTTACCGGCAACCTCTCCGAATTCCCGGCGGGAATTCCGGGATATCCTGCTTTTTCCGGGATGATTTCCCAGTTTTCCCGGGAAAAGCGAATCCTGCCAAGCCTGGAAGGATAAAAATTTGGGGACAACCTGGGAATTCTGGGAATTTTTCAGCCCCAAGGTGGAGGATGGAGGAATTCCTGGGAAATCCCTGGGAATCTTTTCCTTCTCTATCCCTCTGGAATTTCCCTTTATCCCAAACCTCCGCAGGGAACTCCCCATCCCCTTAAAAAACTGGGATAATTCCCAATTTGGGATCGATCCCTCCTTTACTGGAAAACAGGAAAAGCTGGAATGTTGCTGGAGATGCTTCCCAGATCCCAAAATTCCCAAAATTTGGGAAAAGAGACGGATAAAGAATGGATCACTGAAATTCTCACTTTTTTTGGGAATCACCAGACTGGGCAGCTCCAGAAATCCCTGGATTTTCCCAATGGAGACATTCGGGATTTAATCCTGGAATCAAATTCCGTTTTCCAGGGTGGATGAATTCAACCCGGACATGTTTCCCACGGGAATTCCCAGGGATTTTTGGGATGGGATCTCTGAAGACAACATCCCCCGCTGGCTGTCCCGAGAGGGGAAAATTCCAAGGAAATTCTGAGGAAATTCCCAACATTTCCAAGGAAAAGCCAGAATTCCTTCAACCCTTCATCAATTCCCAGCTCCCAGGGATGGAATTCCAGCCGGGAATGGTGGGAATTTTATCCCTCAGTTTTCCCTATCTGCCCTCCAAAGGAAACTCCCACTTTTCCATCTCGGAGCATTCGGGAAGAGAATTCCCAGATTTTGGGGTCACTCCCGTCTTTCCTCCCCATCCCTGTTTTTCCTGGAGCTGAGGGAAGCAAGGAAAGGCTGGGAATGTTTCCCTGGGAGAAGCTGGGATTGGATCCAAGGCAGAATTCCTGAAAATAGAGCCGGAGCTAAATTTCTCCAGCTGCCTTCCCAAAAAAAAAACCAGGGAGAGGCCCTGAGGGGTCTCAGGGATAGGAGGGAATTCTGGGATTGGGAAAATCCCTGGAAAAATGGGATGATAGTGGGAAAATGGGAAACCAGGCCTTGGGATTGGGGAAATAAAAAGGGAATATCCGGGATTTGGGAATGCAGGATAAATTTGGGGTCATCCGGGATCGCGGGGCAAGGAAGGATTCCCCAAAAAAGTTGTTTTCCAGCTTTTTTTCCCCAATGTGGATGCAAATCCCAGTGTTTGGGGAGGAGTTTTCCAAGATCCGGGGGATGGAGAGGATTCCAAGAACAACATCCAGCAGGAAAATTCCCAGATTTTTAACCCCCAGATGGCCTCAATTCCAGTGGAAATTCCATAAAATCCATCCTGGATCACTGGGCTGGGATTTGGGATTGGAACAGCATGGGAGGACACCTGGAAGCACCGGGAAAATCCCATAAAATTCCAATAAATCCAAGGAGTCTGGGATGGCTTGCTGGTATCCCTGATGTTTCAATATCAGGATATTTTTGGGAACCAGGAGCTGAGGGATGACTCAGGGTCACCCAAAAAGGGTGTCCAGGGGTTTTGAGCATTCCCAGGGGGATGTGAAAAATCCTGGGAATGTGCTGGGATTGGCACTGCTGAGGACAGGGAGATCATCCTGATCCCATTGGGATGGATTTTCCCAGCTGGATCCTGGATTTGGAGAGAATCCATGGATCTATCGATGGATCCATCCATCCATCCATGAATTCCATGGATCCATCCATCATCCATCATCCATCATCCATCCATCATCCATCCATCATCCATCATCCATCATCCATCATCCATCCATCATCCATCATCCATCATCCATCCATCATCCATCATCCATCATCCATCATCCATCCATCATCCATCCATCATCCATCATCCATCATCCATCAATCATCCATCATCCATCCATCATCCATCATCCATCCATCCATCCATCATCCATCCATCATCCATCCATCATCCATCATCCATCATCCAACATCCATCATCCATCATCCATCCATCCATCATCCATCATCCATCATCCATCATCCATCATCCATCATCCATCCATCATCCATCATCCATCCATCCATCATCCATCCATCCATCATCCATCCATCCATCATCCATCATCCATCCATCCATCATCCATCCATCATCCATCATCCATCCATCATCCATCATCCATCATCCATCATCCATCATCCATCATCCATCCATCACCCATCATCCATTTATCCCCAGAATTCCATCAGCCCATTGCCTCAGGATAATTTCCCAAAGGTCACCCTCATCAGGGACATCCCAACACCAGGAATTATCCACCGCAGCTCCTCCATCCCCACCCAGCAGGAATGAGATTCCCATCGGCTTTTCCACATCAGCACGTTCCTGCTAAGTGGGGAGGCTGGAAAAGCCGCAGGTTCTCCCTCTGCGCCGTTTTTTGGGATTTTCATGGGATGATGGAGCTCAGAGAGCTGAGTTATCCATCTTTGGGGGATTGGGATGCTCCGGAGGTGGGAAAATCCTGCAGGATGGGCAGGGCTGGCTCAGCACCAGCAGGGCTCACTCATCCTGGGATTTCTGGCTGGGATACAGGTGGGATTGCCCACTGGGAATCCTTAGGGAAATCCTTGGGATCCAACCCCACACCCTCCTCTCCTTTCCCAGCCCTTGGGAAGCTCAATTTGGGGGAAAACCTTCCCAAACCCACCGAATTCCACCTCCCGGCGCTTCTCCCGGCGCCATTCCAGCCACCGCGGGGGAAGGAAACGCCAAATGTGGGAACAAGGCGCGGATTTGACCCCAATTGTCGCGGGTCCCGAGCCCACATGGCTCCTGGTGACATTCCCGGTTTTCCGCGGGATTCGGGATTCGGATCAGGCGGACAGATGGAGGCTCAGTGTGGGATTTCACGGCGCATGGATGCGCTGATCCGGGAGGACATTTGGCACTGCCACCCGCGGCCACCCGGCAGGGACAACAAAGGGACCAGGAGGAGGAGGAGGAGGAACAACCTTCATCCTCCTGGGATCTCCTGGCGGCTTCAAAGCACCGGCTGGGCTGGAGAGGGAAGTGAGCCTGGAAAATCCCCAAGGATGAGCCCAGGAGGAGCTCCGGGGAGGGGTTGAGAAACCCCGAGGAAAAATCCCCAAAAAGAGATTGATCCCAAAAATGCCTGGAATTGATTGATCCCCAAAATCCCCCAAATAGATTTTCCCCCAAAAACTGATTTATCCCCAAAATCACCAAAAGAGATTTATCCCCAAAAATTGATTTATCCCCAAAATCCCTAAAAGAGATTTGTTCCCAAAAATCCCATTTATCTCAAAAATGCCTGAAATAGATTGATCCCCAAAATCCCTAAAATAGATTTATGCCAAAAATAGATTGATCCCAAAAAGCCCCAAAAGAGATTTATCTCAAAAATCCCTTAAAAAATTATTTATCCCAAAAATGCCTAACATACACTTATCCCAAAAATAGATTTATCCCCCAAATCCCCAAAACAGTTTTATCTCAAAAATTCCTAAAATAGATTGATCCCAAAAATCCCCAGAAGAGATTGATCCCCAAAATCCGTAAAATAGATTTATCCCCAAAATCCCCCCGAAAGATTTATCCCAAAAATAGATTTATCCCCAAAATCCCTGAAATAGATTTATCCCAAAAATAGATTTATCCCAAAAAATCCCAAAAATAGATTGATCCCAAAAAATCCCAAAAATAGATTGATCCCAAAAATCCCTAAAATAGATTTATCGCCAAAATCCCCAAAAGAGATTTTTCCCAAAAATAGATTGATCCCAAAAATCCCTAAAATCCCAGGAGGGACCAACATCTCAGAGATGAGGACTTTCTGCACCCACAGGGATTGGCTTTGACCTCAGCATGTCCCAAATCCATGGTTTTTTGGGTGGAAAAGTGGCTTTTGGCCCAACGGCAACATCCAAGGAAATCCCCCAACGCTCCCTGCGACTCCTGGCCAGGAATTCCAGGTCTCCAGGATCCTGGGAAGGGTTAAACTCCCCGGAATCCCAAAAAAAACAACCGGGAGAGGGGATGTCCTGCTGGAGGTGAAGCTGATGGGAAGCGACAGGCGAGAGGACACGAGGAATTCCCAAATCCCATTATCCCCAGCTCGGAAAAGCCGTCCACCTCTGGAAACCGCGACGATTCCCAGATTCCCACTTTTCCTCCTCCTCCTCCTCATTCTCCAGGCCTTTCCCAACTTTTCCCGGGAACAAGGCGCGTCCCACAGGTGGGGAAACTGAGGCAGATTCTTCAAATTGGGGGGAAAGTGGGAGAATCCCGAGGGAGGAGGAGGAGGAGGAGGAGGAGGAGGAGGAGGCGGCAGATTGCAGGCAGAGCCAGATGGTTGGGATTAATCATTCCTTGGCTCCAGCAGTGCCAGGGATGGGAAATCCATGGATCCCATATTTCCCTGTAGATGGGTTTGGGTTCATCCCTCTGAATCCCAAAAAGTATGTGTTTAAAGCAGGGAAATACCCCTGGGGTTGTAGGGAATCGGGATGGGGGGAAGCAGACGGGGATTTCCTTCCCAGTGTTTTCATGTGGGTGAAAAATCCCAAATCCATGGTGGGGCTGAGGGAGCTGATCCCAAACTGGAGTCCCAGCAGCGCCAGGGATGGATGGAGAATCCATGAATCCCATATTTCCCTGTGGATGGGTTTGGGTTCTTCCCTCTGAATCCCAAAAAGTATGTGTTTGAAGAAGGGAAATATCCCTGGGGTTGTAGGGGATCAGAGCAGGACAGGGATTTCCTCCCTGATATCCCTGTGTGGGTGAAAAATCCCAAATCCATGGTGGGGCTGAGGGTGCTGATCCCAAACTGGAGTCCCAGCAGGGCCAGGGATGGGGAAATCCATGGATCCCATATTTCCCTGTGGATGGGTTTGGGTTCTTCCCTCTGAATCCCAAAAAATTGTGTTTAAAGCTTGGAAATATCCCTGGGGTTGTAGGGGATCAGAGCAGGACAGGGATTTCCTTCCCAATATCCCTGTGTGGGTGAAAAATCCCAAATCCACGGTGGGGCTGAGGGTGCTGATCCCAAACTGGGGGTTTGGGGGTTCCTTCCCTGCAGGAACAGCCTGGGGAGGGATAAACTCAGAATTATCAGGAAACTGTGGGGATTTTTGGGATAATCCTGGAATTCGCCTGGGAATTCATGGCCTCCTGTCTGTGACACTTTATTTATGGGCTCCCCAGACCACCCAGGAGTGGTTTTTGGGATAATCCTGGAATTCTAGGCCTCTTGTCCATGATATTTTATTGATGGCCTCCTGGGACGAGTCGATCCAGAGAGTTCCGCTTTGATCCCAGAAAAATTCCTCTCACGGGGTTGGAGGAACCTGTGCTTCCCCAGCCGGATCCACATTCCTGCATGGATCCACATTCCCATATAGATCCACATTCCTGCATGGATCCACATTCCCATATAGATCCACATTCCTGGATGGATCCACATTCCCAGATGGATCCACATTCCCATATAGATCCACATTCCCATTATGGATCCACATTCCCATATAGATCCACATTCCCATTATGGATCCACATTCCCAGATGGATCCACATTCCCATATAGATCCACATTCCTAGTTGGATCCACATTCCCATTATGGATCCACATTCCCATACAGATCCACATTCCCATTATGGATCCACATTCCCATATAGATCCACATTCCCATTACAGATCCACATTCCCATACAGATCCACATTCCCAGATGGATCCACATTCCCATATAGATCCACATTCCTAGTTGGATCCACATTCCCATTATGGATCCACATTCCCATACAGATCCACATTCCCATTATGGATCCACATTCCCATATAGATCCACATTCCCATTATGGATCCACATTCCCATATAGATCCACATTCCCATTACAGATCCACATTCCCATACAGATCCACATTCCCAGATGGATCCACATTCCCATATAGATCCACATTCCCATTACAGATCCACATTCCCATATAGATCCACATTCCCATATAGATCCACATTCCCGGATGGATCAGCTCATCCCTGGATCTCCCGCTGGCTCCATCCCGCCTCCCCGATTTTTTGGGAACAAAAGCAGGAGCACGGTTGCCATGGCGACGGCGATGCCGAGGATGCCGCGGTGGATTTGAGGAGGAGAAGGTCGCTGACTCCGTTCCTTCCCTCACTCCAGCGGCTTATCGGGAAATGGGAATGCGGGAAAATGAGGGATTTGGGATGTCCCAAATGTCCCCAAAATGTCCCCAAAGTGGTCACACCCACCCTGGTTGGGGTCACACCCACCCCATTCCCAAATGGATTTTGTGGGACACTGGGTGATTTTCCAATCCTTTTGCCATCCCCAAATCTGGTAGCTCACAAAGATTTGGGAATTTTTGATTCGGAAGAAATCCCAAATGGAGTCTCTCAGGATGCAGCTTCCCTTGGGGTTAATTAACACCCTAATTAGCACCCCAACACTCAGTTCTGGCCCTTCCCGGGATCTGTGGGGGAAAATCCCTTTTCCAGTCCTGAATCCCACAGTTTCCCTCCCTGTTTTCCTGGAGAAGATCCCAACACAAGGCCACCTTGTTCCCAGCCCGATCCCAATCCTTCCCCGCGCTTTTCCCACCGGGATTATGGGGTTACACAAGGCTCCCCTGCTCCGCCCCCACTGGGAAAAATCCGGGTAAAATCAGGGATGAAATCCGATTAAACTCGGGACGGGGCTGGAATGTCCCCAGGGAGAGGGGTGGAGTGGGGTGGAGCCGTGGTTTGGGGGACAGGAGGGGGTTTTGGGGTTTGTTTGGGGAATTTGGGGTCGGAGGGATGTCATTTTGGGATTTAGGGTCTGAAAGACAACATTTTGGGATGTAGGGCCTGAGGGATTGAATTTCAGGATTTAGGGCCCAAGGGATTCTCTCGTGGGGCAGAACCCACCGGGATCTTAGGGAAAGAGCACGAAGGGACCCCAAATCTGGGAATTTTGGGGTGGGGAAGGAGGGATGGATCCCAGAGGGGCTGATCTGCCCCAAATTGGGATTAATCTCATCCCAAGGATCCATGGACAGCACATCCCAAATTTCTCCAGGAAGGCGAAGGATTCCCATTCCATTCCATTCCCGAAATTTCCTGTGGATCCATCCCAGCCTGCCTGATCCTTCCCTGAGCCTGGAAATGGGAATTTGTGGGATCAGAATGGGGGATTTATGGGATGGGGAATGGGGGATTTGTGGGATGGGGAATGGGGGATTTGTGGAATGTTCAGAGCATCAGGAGTGGGACACAAAATCTCCCAATGTCCCCAAAAAATGGGAACAGGGCATTTGTGGGATGGCATGGGGGTCAGCAGTGCGGCACAGGTCCCCTGTGCCCCTGGAAGTGGAAATAGGGGATTTGTGGGATAGGGAATGGGGGATCTGTGGGATGTTCGTAGGATCAGGAGTGGGACACAACAAACCCACCTGGAAACGGGAATGCAGGAATTTCAGGATGGGAATGGAGGATTTATGGGATGGGAAATGGGGGATTTGTGGGATGTTCAGAGGATCAGGAGTGAGACACAACAAACCTGCCTGGAAATGGGAATGGGGGAATTGTGGGATCGGAATGGAGGATTTGTGGGATGGGAACGGGGGATTTGTGGGATGTCCAGGGGTCTGGAGCAGGGAAATGGGAATGGGGGATTTGTGGGATGCCCAGAGGATCAGGAGTAGGGCACAAGAACCCTTCCATGTCCCTGGAAATGGGAATGGGGGATTTGTGTGATGTCCAGGGGGTAAGGACCAGGGAAATGGGAATGGGGGATTTGTGGGATGGGGAATGCAGGATTTTCGGGATGGGAATGGGGGATTTTCGGGATGGGGAATGGGGGATTGTCGGGATGGTAATGTGGGATTTGTGGGATGTCCAGGGGGTCTGGAGCAGGGAAATGGACGTTTTGCGGGGTGGGGAATGGGGGATTTTTGGGATAGCAATGGGGGATTTTCAGGATGGGGAATGGGGGATCTGTGGGATGGGAATGGGGGATTGTCGGGATGGGAATGTGGGATTTGTGGGATGTCCAGGGGGTCTGGAGCAGGGAAATGGGAGTTTTGCGGGATGGGGAATGGCGGATTTTTAGGATAGCGAATGGGGGATTTTTGGGACACCCACAGGATCAGGACTGGGACACAATTCCCACTCCCCGGGCTCCATCCCACCCTGGCTCCATGGGCAATATCCCAATCCCGGGAACACCATCTCCCGCAGCTCCTCCCCCCATTACCGAGCGGCAATTTCAGCGGCAGGCAGGAGTGGAGCTTTTATGGGGGAAAACAAGCCAGGAGTGGGAACCTTTTATGGCAGAAAGAAAAGGCGTGGGAGGCTTTTATGGGAATCAAAACCCCGGCAGCTGATGGAAGGGCAATCCGCCCCCTCTCCACTCTGCATTCCCTTCCCCCAGCCCGCTTAACCCCTGCCTGCCCGCGCCGGGAAAAGCGGGAAAAAGGCAGGGAATGGGGTGGGAGAGCAACCCGGAGGGGATTTTCCACAGGGTGCAGCGTTTGGGTGGAAATTTCCAATTTTTTTCCCCTCCTGGAAAATAAAATAAATTAAATAAAATTGCTCGCTGGTGGTGGTGGATGGCGCTGGGAATTGTGGGGTGGAAAGGGTGGGAATGGGGGAACATCTGGGGGGAACACCTGGGGGAACATCTGGGAACATCTGGGAACATCTGGAGCGGTCGGAGGTCCCCCCCGTGCAATGCCCGGATCCCGCAGGGAGAGGACAATCCCCCAAATCTGCTCATGTTTGCTGGGATCAGGGCCTGCAGGGATTAGGGTTTTGTAAGGAGCAGGTTTTGTAACCAAATCCCGACCCCAATTCCAGCGGGGTTTGTCCCAATTCCCGTGAAACAACGGGATGGGGCTCTGAGCAGCGGGGTGGGGGTTTGGGGGGATTCCCCTGGGATGTTTTGGGATCTTTGGAATTCAGCCGCCAGTTTGGGGTGATTCCTGTGGCATGTTTTGGAATTCAAAACAGGCAGATTTGGGGTGATTCCTATGGGATATTTTGGGAGTTCAACACCAATGGGATGGTGGATTTGGGATGATTCCCATGGAGTGTTTTGGAATTCAAAGCAAGCAGATTTAGGATGATTCCCATGGGATTTTTGGAACCCCAAACCAATGGGATGGTGGATTAGGGATGATTCCCATGGGATAGTTTGGAATTCAAGACAAGCAGATTTGGGATGATTCCCATTGAATGTTTTGGGATTCAAAACAGGCAGATTTGGGATGATTCCCATGGGATATTTTGGAATTCAACACCAGAAGATTTAGGATGATTCCCATGGAATGTTTTGGGATCTTTGGAATTCAGCCCCCAGTTTGGGGTGATTCCCATGGGATGTTCAGAATTCAACACCAATGGGGTTGCAGATTTGTGATGATTTCCATGGAATGTTTTGGGATTCAAAACAAGCAGATTTGGGATGATTCCCATGGAATGTTTTGGAATTCAAAACAAGCAGATTTGGGGTGATTCCCATGGGATATTTTGGGATGTTTCTCAGCCCCTCCCCTGCTCTCCCTTCGGGAAGAAAAAGGCAGGAAAACTGGTGGATTTTTGGGAATGGGGCAGCCGGAAACAGTGCCCTGCTCTGCCCCTGCTTGGAGCTCCAGGGCCGGAATTATTCCTGGATATTTTATTCCCAGATTTATTCCCGGATATTTTATTCCCAGATTTATTCCCGGATATTTTATTCCTGGATATTTTATTCCTGGACTTTTCATTCCCGGATTTTTTATTCCCAGATTTATTCCCTGATATTTTATTCTCGGATTTTTTATTCCTGAACTTTTCATTCCCATATTTATTCCCGGATTTTTTATTCCCAGATTTATTCCCGGATTTTTTATTCCCGGATTTATTCCCAGACTTTTTATTCCCATCTTTTTTATTCCCATCTTTTTTATTCCTGGACTTTTCATTCCCATATTTATTCCCGGATTTTTTATTCCCAGATTTATTCCTGGACTTTTCATTCCCAGATTTTTTATTCCCAGATTTATTCCCGGATTTTTTATTCCTGGATATTTTATTCCTGGACTTTTCATTCTCGGATTATTTATTCCCGGATATTTTATTCCCAGATTTATTCCCAGATATTTTATTCCCAGCTTTTCATTCCTGGACTTTTCATTCCCATATTCATTCCCGGATTTTTCATTCCCGGGTTTATCCCAAAGGCTCTCCCAGCCCCTGGAGGTTAATTATCCCGGGGTTGCTGAGGAGCTCGCTGGGAAGAGGGCCAGGGCTGGAATGTTAATTAGGGCCTCATTAGGGTCTGCTGAGCGCTAATTAGGGGGTGATCCTATATCAGCCCCCCCCCCCGATCCGGGGCTGTCCCACACCATCTTATCAATTATTTGATCAATTAATCGCCGATTGCTCATTAGCTGGGTTCATTAGAGTCACCCCACACACTTCTATGGGGCTGGAGGGTCTTTTAGGGTCTCCAGTGGCAGCCCCAAAACCATTTGGGGTTATCCTGCAGGTCCTAAAGCCGCCGATGCCCCATGGGGTGACCTCAAGCCCAGGCTGTGGGGTGAAGGTGACACCATGGGGACACCCGTGGGGCCAGGGAGGTGCCAGCCCTGGGAATGGGCTCCTGGGGTTTGGGAGTTTGTTCTGGGAATTTAGGGTCTGAGGAATTTAATGTCGGAATTTAGGGTCCAGGGAATAACATTTTGGGATTTAGGGTCCAGAGAGTTAAATTTTGGGATTTAATAGAGCCCAAAGGATTATGTTTTGGGATTTAGGGCCCAAGGAGTTAGATATTGGAATTTAGGGTCCAAGGAGTTAGATATTGGAATTTAGGGTCCAAGGAGTTAAATTTTGGGATTTAGGGCCCAAGGAATTACATCTTGGGATTTAGAATCTGGGCAATTCAATGTTGGAATTTCGGGTCCAAAGAATTTCATTTTGGGACTTAGGGCCCAAGGAATTCAATTTCGGGATTTCAGATCTCCCAAATTTCAGGATTTAGGGTCCAAGGGATTCTCTCCCACCAGCAGACCCCACAGGGATCTCATGAGAAGCCACCGGGGTGGCACTGAGGACCCCAAATCCAGTTTGGGAAACGGGGATGAATAAATCACGGAATAATCCCATTTCGGGGTGGAAAAGGTCCTGCAAGGTCCTCTCGGCCATAAATAAAGGTCCTGGCAGCTGCAGGGACCTGGCAATGACCCCGCTGACCCCACAGACACCCCACTGATGGGTTTGGGGGATTGGGGTTTGTGCTCTGAGCAGCTCGGGGTGTCCATGGGGAGCTGCGACCCCCTGGTGACCCACCTGCCCCAAATAGGGTCGGGAATGGGGAATGGGGAGGGAAACACCCCCGGCCCTATAACGGGGGGAATGGGGCAAAAATCCCTGAGCAGCTCGGGAGGGGAGCGTTTGGGGTTTGGGGTCTGGACAGCGGGATCGGGGGGGTTGGGGGTCTGCAGAGTGGGATAGGGTGGGTTTGGGGTTTGGGGTCTGCAGAGCGGGATCAGGGTGGGTTTGGGGTTTGGGGTCTGCAGAGTGGGATCAGGGTGGGTTTGGGGTCTGCAGAGTGGGGTTGGGGGGGTTTGGCATTTGGGTTTTGGGGTTTGGGGTCTGCAGAGCAGGATCAGGGTGGGTTTGGGGTTTGGGGTCTGCAGAGCGGGATTGGGGGGTTTGGGGTCTGCAGACTGGGATTGCAGGGTTTGGGGTCTGCAGAGTGGGATCAGGGTGGGTTTGGGGTCTGCAGAGTGGGATCAGGGCGGGTAAGAGATAAGAGATACGACGTGTTAAGAGATAAGAGACATATGAGATGCATGAGATATATGAGATGTACGAAATACGAGAGATAAGAGATAAGAAGATAGAAAATAGATATGAGATATGAGATGCGAGATATGAGATGTTAGATAAGAGATATATGAGATGTATGAGATGCATGAGATGTATGAAATATGAGAGATGAGAGATAAGAGATAAGTAGTAAGATAGAAGATATATGAGATATGAGATAAGAGATATGAGATGTTAGATAAGAGATAAGAGATACATGAGATGTCAGATAGAGATGAGATAGGAGAGATATGAGAGATATGAGATAACAGATAAGAGATAGATAAGAGATAAGAGATAAGAGATAAGAGGTAAGAGATTATAAGAGATAAGAGATAAGAGATGATAAGAGCTAAGAGCTAAGGGACAAGAGACAAGAGATAAGAGATAAGCGATAAGAGATGAGATAAGAGATAAGCGATAAGAGATAAGAGATGATAAGAGATAAGAGATAAGCGATAAGCGATAAGAGACAAGCGATAAGCGATAAGAGACAAGAGACGAGACAAGAGACAAGAGACAAGAGACAAGAGATAAGAGATAAGCGATAAGAGCTAAGCGCTAAGGCGCACGGACAGGGCAGGTCACTCCCGGCCCGCGGGCTGTAGGGTTTTCCCGTGTCTCAGGTCATTGTCCCTGCAGGCAGAGCCACTGCCCGGGAGCAGAGCAGCACCCGGCATGCCATCGCGGGAGTGCTGCGGCACCGAGGGACACCATTTCATTTCCTGTTCTTATTCTATTTTATTATTTTATTATTTTATTTGATTATTTGATAATTTTATTTTTATTGCCTATTATTTTATTTTATATTACTTTATTTTACACGACATTATATTACGCTATTTCATATTGTTATTTGATTCTATATTTCTACTTTATTTTATATCACTGTTTTACATAGCCATTCTATTTTCTATTACTATTTTCTATTGGTATTTTACTTTCTATTGGTGTTTCACTTTCTGTTCTTTTTTTCTTTTTAAAAGAAGTTTTTATTCCCATTTTTATTATTTTATTTTATTTTTATTTTATTTTATTTTATATTTTATTATATATTTTATTTTATATTATATTTTATTATATATTTTATTTTATTTTATATTACTTTATTTTACACTACATTATATTACACTATTTTCATACTGTTATTTGATTCTATATTGCTACTTTATTTTATATTATTATCTCATGTAGCCATTCGATTTTCTATTACTATTTTCCATTGGTATTTTACTTTCTATTGTTGGGGGGTTTTTTCCTGTTCTTTTTTCTTTTTAAAAGACGTTTTTATTCCCATTTTTATTTTATTTTATTTTATTTTATTTTATTTTATTTTTTTTATTATTTTATATTTTATTTATATTTTATTTTATTTTTATTTTATATTCTATTTTATTTTATTTTATATTTTTTATTATATTTTATTTTATATTTTATTTTATTTTATTTTATTTTATTTTATTTTATTTTATTTTATTTTATTTTATTTTTGTGCCGCAGCCCAAAGGTTTCCTGTCCCTCCCTGGTCCATCGGGTGCCACCACCTCCCCCAGGACACACGCCAGCCCTGTCCCCTGTCCCCTGTCCCCTGTCCCCTGTCCCCTCCCCCGCTGCCTCGCCTCATTCCCGGCGACCTTGAGGGGCTTTTGTGCGCTAATTGCGCTAATTGCCGCGCCAAGGTCATGCCGAGCCTCGGGAGAGGGACAGGGGCGGGCTGGGGACGGGAATGGGGACTGGGGGATGGGGAGTGGGGCGGGACAGCCCCTGGGAATGGGAATGGGGGATTTGGGGATGGGGAGTGGGGCAGAGCAACTCCAGTGTGCCTGGGAACCGGAATGGGGGATTTGGGGGATGTCCAGGGGGTCAGGAGTGGGGAAAGAGCAATGGGGGATTTGTGGGATCAGGAGTGGGGCAGAACAACCCCAGTGTCCCTGGAATGGGAATGGGGGATTTGGGGGATCAGGAATAGGGCAGGACAGCTCCTGGAAACAGGAATGGGGGATCTGTGGGATGTCCAGGGGGTCAGCAGTGGGGCAGAGCAAACCCCAGTGTCCCTGGGAACAGGAATGGGGGATCTGTGGGATGTCCAGCGGGTCAGCAGTGGGGCAGAGCAACCCCTGGAACTGAGAATGGGGATTTGTGAGATATCAGAGGATCGGCAGCGAGACAAAACAACCCCCGGAGTCCCTGGAATGGGGGATCTGTGGGATGTCCAGGGGTCAGGAGTGGGGCACAGGAAGCCCCGGTGTCCCCGGAAGCAGGACTGTGGGATTTATGGGATGTCCAGAGGGTCAGGAGTGGGGCCGAGGCGCTGCCAGGAGGCTGGGCTATCCCAAAAGCAAATCCCCATCCACCTCCCATCCCCTCACGGTGACCCCAAATCCTGAGAGTTCTCCCTCCTCTCCAGCCTCACCCCGCTGGAATCCCTGGAGCTGGGATCTCATCCTTTTGGGATCCACGCCGGCATTCCCAGCTGTTTTCCCAGGCATTCCCACCTCGGCCCGGCGCTGCTTTTTTGGGGTTTTTTTACCCCCCGCCAGCCCCACATCCCCTTCCCGCTGCTCCCATCCCTGAACTGCCCCTTCCGGCTGGCAAAGCAATTCCCTTCTGCCCCGGCGGCCTCACTATGGTTACTAAAAGGCTTCCCGCATCCCAAATCCCCCCCGGCCGCCGCCCCGTCGCCATGGCAACGCGGGGATGGAGCGGCGCCGATCCCGAGCCGCATTTGGGATGTGGATCCGGGAATGCCGGGAGAGCGGCCGGGAGCTGGGCGGTGGGAATGGAGGAGAGCCGGGATTTGGGATCCGGGAAAGGGCCACGGAATGGGGGAGATTCCGGAGGGTGGAATTCCCGCCGGGAGAGATCCAAGCCTTGCACCCCTCTGGGGTGGCTCTGGGACGCCTCAAAAGGCTCCCCTTTTCCGCGGAAAGCTGCCGAGCAACAGTTTGCTTCCCGCGGGGAGACATTCCCGGCTTTGCCCAGATTGTCCCCAGCTGTGTCCCTGTCCCCTGGCCTGGCTGGATGCACTCGGGGACACGCCTGGCCCGGGAAATTCCCTGGAAAAGGCGATCCCGGCAGGCAGGAGATGCTCTGAAGACATCTCCCTGCTTTTCCAGGGAAAAGTATCTGCTTTCTCCCCACTTTTCCAGGGAAAAGGAGCCTCTTTCCCCCTGCTTTTCCCGGGAAACGGAGCTGCTTTTTCAGGGAAAACGAGCCTTTTTCTCTCCCCTTTTCCAGGGAAAAGGAGTCGCTTTTCTCCTGCTTTTCCAGGGAATCAGAGCCTCTTTCTCTCTGCTTTTCCAGGGAAAAGGAGTTGCTTTTCCAGGGAAAAGCATCCCCCTCGCCCCCCGGCGCTCAGACCCCTCCCTGCCCAGCCCCGAGCCTGCCCTGCTAATTGCATCCCCTGGCTCCTGCATAATGCACAGAGCTCGGCTCCTGCTTTATTTATCAGCTCCTCCTGCATCCCTCACCATCCCAGAGCTCGCTCCTTCCTTCCTTCCTTCCTTCCTTCCTTCCTTCCTTCCTTCCTTCCTTCCTTCCTTCCTTCCTTCCTTCCTTCCTTCCTTCCTTCCTTCCTTTCTTCCTTCCTTCCTTCCTTCCTTCCTTCCTTCCTTCCTTCCTTCCTTCCTTCCTTCCTTCCTTCCTTCCTTCCTTCCTTCCTTCCTTCCTTCCTTCCTTCCTTCCTTCCTTCCTTCCTTCCTTCCTTCCTCCCTCCCTCCCTCCCTCCCTCCCTCCCTGTTCCCCACAGAGGGTGGCAGTTCCCGGGTTGTGTCCCCGCGTTTGGGGACACCCGAGCTTGTCCCCATGGCCCTGGGGAGGAGGTTTCATCCCAAATTTGTTCCCAGGGCCAATGACATCTCCGTGGGGACATCTCAGATGGTGACATCTTGGGGACATCTCCATGCTCACCAAGAGGTCCCAAGGGCTTGGCTTGGACAGCAGGGCAGGGCAAGTGTCCCCAGCCTGTCCCTGTCACCACTGCCTGCTCCCTGTGCCCCGGCTGGGCCCGGATGTCACCAGGTCACAGCGAGGTCACAGCCGTGCCAGGCTCTCTGGGAGGACACGGGACAATCCCGAATCCATCCGTGGATCCAGATCCATCCCGGTCCCAAGATCCTGAGCCAGGTCCCCTAAATCCCCTTGGTGTCCCTCTGAGCTGCCACACTCCCTTTTCCATCTGCTGTGACCCTTCCAGCAATCCCACAATCCATAGGGACCGGGATTGGGATCCATGGGGACAGGGATTGGGATCCCAGCCCATCCATAGGAACCGGGATTGGGATCCCAGCTATCCATGGATACAGCATTGGGATCCCAGCTATCCATAGGAACCGGGATTGGGATCCCAGCTATCCATAGACACAGCATTGGGATCCCAGCTCTCCATGGATAGCAGGATTGCGATCCCAGCCCATCCACAGTTCCGGTATCACGATCCCACCCCACACCGGCTCCTCCCTCTCTCTCTCTCCCCCTCTCTCGCTCATTATCTCGCACCAGCTGCCGTGCGAAGGCTCCGCGCAGCTCCAGCTGCTCTCCCGGCGCTCTCCTCGCACCCCGGCCGGGTGTCAGACAGCGCAGCCCCTCCCGCGGCACGGCTCCAGCCCGCCCCGGCCCGGCAGGGGTTAAGGGGCTCTCCCGCCCTCCCTCCCGTGCACCCCGGGCCGCTCCCGGGCAGCTCCGGCTCGCCCCGCGCCCCGCGGGCTCCTCAGCGCCGCGCCGCCAACCGCGGAGCCTGCCGGGGCTGCCTTCGTGCTGAACCCGGCCTGCTGGCACCCCGTGTCGCTCCCGTGCCAGTCCCGTGTCACTCCCGTGTCCCTCCCGGCGGCGCAGGGGTGGCTTTGTGCTGAACCCGCTCCCGTGTCACTTCTGTGTCGCTCCCGTGTCACTCCCGGCCCGCCACTGCAGGGGTGGCTTTGTGCTGAACCCGGGCTGGTGTCACTCCCGTGTCACTCCGGTGTCCCTCCCGTGTCGCTCCCGGCGGCGGGGGATAGCCCTGTGCTGAACCCGGGCTGGTGTCACCCCCGTGCCGCTCCCGTGTCACTCCCGACCCCGCGGGGGGGTGGATTTGTCCTGAACCCGGGCTGGTGTCACTCCTGTGCCCCCCCATGTCACTCCCGTGTCGCTCCCGGCACCGCAGGGGTGGCTTTGTGCTAAACCCGCTCTCGTGTCATTTCTGTGTCGCTCTCGTGTCACTCCCGGCCAGGCACCGCGGGGGTGGCTTTGTCCCGAACCCGGGCCGTGTCACCCCCGTGTCACTCCCATGTCACCCCCGTGTCGCTCCGTGTCATTCCTGGCACTGCAGGGGTGGCTTTGTCCCGAACCCACTCCGTGTCACCCCCGTGTCACTCCCGTGTCCTTCCCGTGTCACTCCCAGCCCCGCGGCGGGGATGGCTTTGTCCTGAACCCGGGCTGGTGTCACTCCCACGTCCCTCTCGTGTCACTCCAGTGTCCCCGCCGGCACCTCCGCGATGGCTTGCGTGACCAAGGACAACG